>NC_142743.1:2947500-3240000 GCF_051943395.1 Hippocampus bargibanti | reverse complement strand
ACGGGCTTTTTTGTGCCCGACTGGTGTTTTTTTTTGTCACTGACGGGGGTCTTCGTCGCCAACGGGCGGTTTTTGTGGCTGACGGGTCTTTTTTGTCACCGATGGGCATTTTTGTGGCTGACGGGTGTTTTTTGTTGCCGACTGCGTTTTTTTTGTCACTGATGGCCATTTTTTGTCACTGGCGGGCGGTTTTTTGTCGCAGACGGGCGTTTTTGGTCACTGACGGGCGTTTTTGGTCACTGGCGGGCGGTTTTTTGTCGCAGACGGGCGTTTTTGGTCACTGACGGGCGTTTTTGGTCACTGACGGGCGGTTTTTTGTCGCAGACGGGTGTTTTTGGTCACTGACGGGCGTTTTTTTGTGGCTGACGGGCGTTTTTGTGGCCGACGGGCGTTTTTGGTCACTGACGGGCGTTTTTTTGTGGCTGACGGGCGTTTTTGTGGCCGACGGGCGTTTTTTTGTCGCCCACAGGCGTTTCTGTCGCTGACTGGCGTTTCTGTCGCCGACCGGCGTTTTTTTGTTGCCGACTGTATTTTTTTGTTGCCGATGGGCATTTTTTGTCACCGGCGGGCGTTTTTTTCCGACGACAGGCGTTTTTGTCGCTGACGGGCGCTTTTTTTTGTCGCTGACGGGCGCTTTTGTCACCGATGAGCGTTTTTGTGGCCGACAGGCATTTCTGTCGCCGACGGGCATATTTTTGTTGCCGACGGTCTTTTTTTGTTGTCAACGGGTGTTTTTTGTCACCAGCGGGTGTTTTTTTTTCGCCGACAGGCATTTTTGTCACAGACGAGCGTTTTTTTGTTGCTGACGGGCGAATGCAAATGCAGGCGGGGACCCACCCTGGCTTGGTTGCGGTGCAGCTTCTCCTCCACGCTGAGCGCGGTGGGCGAGTGCATCGGAGCCCCCTGAAACAACCGGCGGAGGGGGTGACGCGGAGGCGACGGCGGACGCGGCGACGGGAGGGGGCGTGGCCTCACCCGCTCGCCCCCGAGCAGCAGCGCTTTGAGGCGCGCAATCTCCGCCCGCAGTTCTCGTATCAGCCTGACGTTGGCGTCCTCGTTGACGGTGGGCTGGTTGATGATGTTCTTGGCCCGGTTGGCGTAGCGCAACGTGCTGAGCGTCTCGCCGTAGTTGACGTCAGCGGGCGACACGGCTGAGTGGGGGTTAAAGGGTCAAGGGGAGTTCTGTAAGTCACCCCCCCCCCTCCCCAAATGGCCTCGTTTGTGCCTACTTGCGATCATGATAGTTTTGGAGTTGCCGCCCAGGCTGTCCTTCAGCAGCCACGTCAGCACCGAGTCTCGGTAGGGCACAAAGAGCGCGGCCCTTTTCTGGCCGCCCAGCTCAGCTGCGGGAACAAAAAAGGGGCGGGGCTGACGTTGGCCGGGCGGGGGTGACGTTGCCGGGCGAAGGCGTTTCCTGACCCAGGGCGGAGATGACGTTGCCCAGCGCCACCAGCGACTTGTTGATGTTGGCGCCTTCCTTAAGGCGGACGCCGACGGCGTCGGCGCGCTCGCTGCCGGCAAGGTCCACCAGGTGGATCTTGCTCAGCGTCTCGCTGGGCATCTCCTGGTCAAACTCGGCCTGCACGCCAGCCGGGTGTCAGCCTTCGGGTGGCACGAGGGGGGGGCGGGGCTGGGGCAGCGGGCGTTTTGGGCACCTGCGCAAAGTTGACGGTGAAGATGGCGTGCGAGCGGCTGCTGACGCGGTTCATGCCGGTGCTGGCGGTGGTGCGCTTGCCGTTTCCCGCCTCCATCAGATCCTCGACGTCGCCGAAGTTGTGCACCGGATGCTTGGACAGGTCTGAGGAGACAAAGACGCCCCCCGAGACCCCCTTGCCACTCGTATCGCTTCCTTGTAATAATAATAATAATAATCAGAATAATTCATTTCATTTATAAGCACCTTTCAAAACTCTCAAGGTCACTTTACAGTCAGTTAGATGTTTTTTCTGCGGGTGAGCAGCGGCAGCCACACGCGGCAGCGTTCACTCAAGATAGATAGATAGAAAGCTAGCTAATACATAGCTAATAGATAGCTAGTCAGATAGCCAGACGGCTAATGATAGCTAGGTAGATCGCTAGCGAGGTAGCTAGCGGGATAGCCACCCAGATACCGAATAGAAAGCAATTAGCTAGCTAGATAGCATTGTAGCAAGGGGGGGTGGGGCCACGGAGGTCCCAACGCCACCGTCGCCGCCCACCTTGGACGTAGGGTCCGTCCCTGGGGTGCTCCCGGACCCTCAGGTCGCACGTCCCCGCAGACTTCCTCCTCAGAAGGTCCCGCACGCGCTCGTTGTAAATCTCCAGGTAGCTGCGACGAAGGACGAGCGGTGAGCGGCGCCGACCGGACCGGACCGGACCCCGCCCGGGATTGGTCACCTGACTTCCGCGCGGAAAGAAGCTTGGTCTCGCCGAGCGGCGTCGGCGAATAAGGCCTGGCAGATCCGTGGGACCAAGCCGGGCTCGCCCTGACGCACGCGACAAAAAAAAAACAACAACAAAAGAAAATGGCGCAAAGCATCCTGGGATGCGGGCCGTGCTGGCTCACCGGGATCCCCATCATGGTGTAGGACTTCCCGGACCCCGTCTGACCGTAGGCCAGCACGCAGGCATTGTAGCCCTCAAAGGCCGCCTCCAGCACGTCGCCGCCCAAGTCGGCGAAGACCTGCAGGGCGGGTAAAGTCACACCAAAGCTTTTCGGGCGGCGAAGCCCGGCGACGCCCACCTCCTCCTGAGTGCCGCCATCAGCCGAGTCGTAGCAGAAGTCGTAGGTGAAGGTCTTGGTGGGATCCCGGCTGAGGTCGCCCGATGCGCCTTCCCACAGCTTTGCCATGCGGGGGAGCGGGGACAAGGTAAAAAAAGTGGTTGGTGGCCAGACAAGGTGGACGAAGACGGACGAAAACGGGCGAAGACAGATGAAGGTGGACAAAGACGGCCGAAAATGGACAAAAGCGGAAGAAGGCGGGCAAAGGCGGGCGAAGACGGACAAAGACCGACGAAGACGGAAGAAAACGGACGAAAAAAGACAAAGACGGACAAAAATGGACAAAGACGGACGAAGACAGACAAAAACGGACGAAGCTGGACAAAGACGGATGAAGACGGGCAAAGGCGGATGAAGACGGACGGAAACGGACAAAGATGGACAAAGGCGGACGAAGACGGACAAATACGGACAAAGGCGGACAAAGACAGACGAAAAAAGACGAATACGGTCAAAAATGGGCAGAGACGGACGAAGATGGACAAAAATGGACAGAGACCGACGAAGATGGAAGAAAACGGACGAAAAAAGACGATTGACAAAAATGGACGAAGACGGATGAAGATGGACGAAGACGGACAAAAATGGACAGAGACCGACGAAGATGGAAGAAAACGGACGAAAAAAGACGATTACGGACAAAAATGGACGAAGACGGACAAACATGGACGAAGATCGACGAAAACGGACAAAGACGGACGAAGGTGGACGACACCTTGGGGTTGGTGATGGAGGTTTTGGCGCCGTCCATCTTGATGACGCACTTGGCCGACAAGTCCTGCTCCCTGCCAGAACATTTCGCTTGCCATCATTTTGTTCTCCCTCCCGATCACAACAAGATGGAGGACCGTCTTGCGGCGACAGTTAGCGATCAAATAAACAACCGGAAGACTGAGACTAAATTGGAAAGGGCTTTGAAACCGACTCGGGCAAATGACGAGCTCACCGTCTGTTCATGGGTCGGACCCGAACAGCCACCCGAACCGAAGCCATGGCTCATCCCGCCCCAGTCGGGTCTGCTTGGCTGTTTTTCAGTCGGTCGGGCGGAGCAAATTCCGGCGCCGTTAGTGCGTTAGCCGCTAACCGATCGCGGAAAAAGAAAAGAGAAAGACACGCCGAGTGGTTCTCCGCGGCAGGCGTGCGTGAACCGAGATGGGCGGCGAAAGCGACACTGGTCGGCCATTTGGGCCGCGTTCCGATTGGCCAACGGGCGCCGGCGGCCGACCGTAAACAGGAAACGTTGCCCTTCTTCGCGGCCAGCCGCCAATGCTCCCAAACGAACGCACGAGCGCCCCCGGGCGGCCGATCCCCGGGAGTAGAATGCAGTTTCACCTCCCGTCCTGCTGGCGGCAGCCCACGATAAACCTTTGGAAATCCCCCTCGCGGCGTTTCCTGTTTGGCAGCGTGGGAGACAGAAGAAAGAGGTGAGCGCTTGGCATTTATGTCAGCCGGTTTCTTGTCGTTTCCGCGACTTGCGGCGATTTTGGAGCCGATCGCAATTGAGCTTTCCGACGCAGCCGCGACCGTGCCGACTTTAACGGCCATCTTGCCGGCGTCGTCGGACGTTAAAGTCGCTGGCGCAGCTCGGGAGCTAAGCGACTAAGCTAGCAACTTGAATGGATGCGCCCGGGTCCCGTTTTCACCACAAATTTGAAATCCAATTGGAGTTTAAAGATGGACATCTGTACTATTTGTGCATGCGATTGAACCGATCTCAGCTGGTGAGCCTTCCAATGAACTTTCGAGCTCGTTTTCAGACGCAAAGTCGCACCGGAAGTTCGTGTTTTGAAATCTTCTGGGCCACCTGCAAACTTTCTCCTCCTTGCTATCAACACGTCATTTTAAACTTTAACCCATCGGAGGTGAAATGTTGTCAAATGAAGCCAATATAAGTACGTATGTTCGCGTAGCGCCGTCTTAAAGCAACATGACATTGTTTTTTTTTTTGCTGTCGCTCCCGGAAGTGCATGCCATTTGATAGTGCGCATGTCAAAATAAAAGGACGACGGTATTTCTTAATACGTACCGTTTTCGGTTCCGGTTGTTGTGCCCTTGATAGGATTCCATCATGGATATCCGGCCCAACCACACCATCTACATCAACAACATCAACGACAAAGTCAGGAAAGAAGGTGAGCGAGCGAGCAAGCGATGATTTGGACCAGCTTCGGTTCTGGACTGGCTGGTCCTGTTGTTCTTGCAACAAGATTGAGGTGGCGCCGTGCCGGTCCCACAGAGTTGAAGCGCTCCCTGTACGCGCTCCTGTCGCAGTTTGGCCAGATCGTGGAGATCGTGGCCATGAAGACCATGAAGATGAGGGGCCAGGCATTTGTGGTCTTCAAGGAGCTGGCGGCCGCCACCAACGCCCTGCGCCAGCTGCAGGGCTTCCCCTTCTACAACAAGCCCATGGTAGGGCGCCGTCGCCCGGGAAGCTCCCTGTCGCCCACCGCCCGCTTTCCTCTTCCCGCCAGAGGATCCAGTACGCCAAGACGGACTCTGAGGTCATCACCAAGGTCAAAGGTGATCGAGACAAGAAGAAGGATAAGAAGAAGAAACCTCAAGAAACCACCGCCGCCGCCCTGGCAAAGAAAGCCGCCATGGTGAGCCTCCCGCCGTCGCCACTCGCCCGACGTGCCGAGGCGACCGAAGCCCGAGTGCTCAGCTGTCATACGTTGCCACGCCGACTAGCCTTTCATTGATTACTTTTTAATATCATTTATGGGGTGCGGCATCCCGCCAAAATAATAATAATCCATTTCATTTCTTAGCGCCTTTCAAAACTCTAAAGGTCACTTTACAGTCACAGAATCAGTTTTTCTGTGGGTGAGCAGCGGCAGCCACACGCGCCAGCGTTCACGCAACCCGGAAGTAACTCAAATAGATAGAAAGCTAGCGAGCTAGCTAATGGATTGCGAATATTAATAACAATAATACATTTAATTTCTAAGCGCCTTTCAAATCTTTCAAGTTCACTTTACAGTCACAGAAGTTAGATACTGTAGATAGCTAGCTAGTCAGCTAAATAGCTAATAGATAGCAAATAAATAAACAGAGGCAAATGAATCAATTAATGTGTCATTCAATCCGAAGCACACTGAAAGGCGGAAAGGAGAGGCTCAAAGCATCCTTTTCACCAGTGGATCACAGACGTCATTGTGAAGTGTGCACGTCTGCTACAAACTAAATGTTGAAAGCAAACCCCAGGCTAGCCGTAGCATCCGTTGACCTAAAGAGATTGTCTCACTTCTCCCATCCCACGTCAATCCCCTTCAATTCCGAGCCGCGACTGTTCCACATAGCTTTTTCTCATGGTGGGTTCCTCAAGCCATGTGATCCCTCCAGACTGCCCAACAGCTAGCCAGCGAATAGAATGCTAGATAGCTAGCTAATATGTTTCATGACTCAAATAGCTAGCTAGCTATATTGCTAATAGCTAGCTCTCTAGCTGGCTAGATAGCTAATAGATAGAAAACTAGCTAATAGAATGCTAGATAGCTAGCTAACTAGATGGTTAATATGTTTCCTGACTGAAATAGCTAGCTAGCCAAAATCAATGATGTCAAAATCATCCTAAAACGTGTGAGCAAGCGGCAACGTAAGATGGTTTCACGTCTCCCGCCGGGCGACATCCAGTGAGCGTGACTTTGTGTGGCGTTGCGTTCAGGTGCCGTCGATTCCAGCCCACATTCCCGCCGTGCAGGTACGTGGACGCCGCGGTCGCCGGCGCGGCTAGCTCTCCGTTTGCCGGTGCTAACGGCGGAGGCCTGCGCTGACTCGGTAGGTTCCCGACAACCCCCCGAACTACATCCTGTTCCTCAGCAACTTGCCAGAGGAAACCAACGAGATGATGCTGTCCATGCTCTTCAACCAGTAAGTAGCGTTGTAGCGTTGAGTTGCGTAGCGTTGCGTTGCGTAGCGTAGCGTAGCGGGCAATATAATCCAGCCTTTGTGCGCGGTCGGCGTTAGGTTCCCGGGCTTCAAGGAGGTGCGTCTGGTTCCCGGCAAGCACGACATCGCCTTCGTGGAGTTTGAGGGCGAGATGCAGGCGGGTGTCGCCAAGGACGCCCTGCAAGGCTTCCGGATCACCGCCACCTGCGCCATGAAGATCACCTTTGCCAAGAAGTAGCGGCGAGTGCTGCACGCGCTGCCTTCGTGGACATTTTTGATTTTATTTGCTAGTTTCTTTGAAGGTCTGCTTGCTAGCTCGCGCTGAATCCTTTTTGTAAATTGACAAAATAAAACTTGCCTTTTGTTTTTTTTTACACGTGCGTGAAATGTCGTCATTTGGGCATGTTTGGTCACATGAGAAAAGAGTTCTGTCACGTGACCTGGGAAGCCCACTGATCACTCCCAAATAAGATTTAGAAGCACCTTTCAAAGCTCTCAGGGACACTTTACAATCACAAAACAAGTAATACATATATAAAATAGTTTTGAAAGGCCCCCTTTAAATGAAATTTATCATTATTAATCAAATAATCTAATGTATACAAGTACATGTACATAAAATTGTCATTCCCTTACTGAGACGACGTTTATTGAGCACAGCAAGCAAACGTCATGAAATGTTTCGTGTTTCCTGCTACGTCAATTCCGGAAAGTGGGGCTTGTTTGTAGTTATGGGAATTCCGGCTCTTTTCAGAGAGCCGGTTCTTTTGGCTCGGCTCACTAAAAAGATCCGGCGCTTCTGGCTCCCAAATAGCTCCTCATTTTTTTTTGCTTTAATTAATTAACTACCCAAAATCATTTACAATTATATGAAAAACGAATTACTCATTTAAAATTACAGTATATCAAATATTCGTATTTATATATGCACAGAGAGCATCCACAAACTTTCATATTCCCTGTGGTTACTGTGGTCTGATATCAGCTGTCACTAATTTGCTGTTCATATTAATAATGCTATCAAACCAACTAGTGAAAACATAATTGAATAATAATAACCGCATAATGTGATAACATTTGTCCACCTGTTACCTTAATGTCCCCCTTCTCACTGCTGCGTGTCTGTAATTCTCCTCTCCCTCCTCTACCACGGATATCGTCAAATCACGTGCGGCTTTAACCGAAGACTGGGGAGGGGGGGTGGCGAATAGAGAACAAAAAAATCGATTCCCATTTCCGTCTCCTTGTTAGGAACCGCTCTCTTCGTTCACTTCAGCGATCCGGCTCGTTCGCGAACGACACATCACTACTTGTTTGGACAAGATGGCCTCCGCCGGTGAAGAAGTAGCAGCTCGTGCTTGAAGGTGATCGACGCAACCGCGACGTCGAAAGCCCGCGTGAGTCCGCTCGGTTGTTGATCGAACGAACACGACGGTTCAGCACCGAGTTCGCGAAGGAAGGTAATGCGAACGCTTCACAAGCCGACGCACGACGTGCACTTGTTCGATGTTCGTGCGTATTCTTAACTTATTAAAAGCACCTTTAAAAACTCTCAATGTCACTTTACAGTCACAGGATCAGTTTTTCTGTGGTGAGCAGCGGCAGCGTTCGCTCAACCCAGAAGTAACTCAAACATAGAAAGTTAGCTGGCTAGCTAATAGATAATTACAGTAAAGTCTCGTTATATCGATATTCAAGGGAGTCCGAAAAATATCGATATAACCGGGACTATCGATATATTCGACCCTGTTTGCATGTAATTTTCTCCGTGCGTGCATAGAAATAGTATCGATATAACCTGGACTATTGATATATCCGATATCGATATAACGAGACTTTACTGTAATAGCTAGCTTGCTTATAGATAGCAAATATATAGCTAGCTATGCAGCTAATAGATAGCAAATAGCTAGCTAGATAGCCAGCTAGCTAATAGGTAGCAACTAGATAGCTAGCTAGGTAGCTAATAGTTAGCAGATAGATAGCTAGCTCGGTAGCCAGCTAGATGGCTAGCTAGATAGCCAGATAGATAGCTCAAGTGAGCAACATTATATAAAAAGACCAGGAGCACTACTTTTGTCTAAAATGTCTTTTTTTCCCCCCCCAAGTGTTGGATGATCGGGACCTGTTGACTTGGGACGCGGGCGACGGCGGTGCTGCGCCATGGGCCTGTGGCGCGACTACAAGGTTCTGATCGTGATGGGCGGCAGCTTGGCTCTGATTCACTTCGGATGGTACCAGCTCAAGTCCCACCCCCAGCTGTACAAGAGCGCCGCGCGCGAGCACGCCGCCCAGCCCAAGAGCGACTAGCCTAGCCAAGTCATGAGAGGGGGCGGATGGCTGCGGCGCAACTGGCCTTGGGTGGCGGGCGGCGCCCTGCTGGCCGTGCACGGCGCCACCTGGCTCATGCAGCGCGCCGTCAAAAACGCCGTACGCTCGCCGGGACAACAGACACGCACGCGTGATTGACGGCGCCAATGTGTTTATTCTTGAGGACAAACAGTGCTTGCTCAAAGACACCCAAAAAAAAATGCTCCCATGTTGGAGTTCAAACATCTTGGCGATGCTGTTGCCACGGCAACTTCCTGCGATCCTTGCCGGCGTTGCGCTTCCTCTTCTTGCCCATGAAGGCGTCCAGCTTGCCGCTCGTCTTGAGCGAAGAGAAGCTCGCCGCCAGCCGCATCTTCTTCTGCTCGCCTGCAATCCAAGAAAAAGAAAATGGAGAAGCTCCAGTTTTGCCCGATTTGCTGTATGAAATGATAAAAAATTGCTCTGATATGAAGAATGTCAAATACAAAGTGTACAATGGGTCGGTCCTTCCTGGTCTTTTTACATTAAGCTCACTTGAGCTATCGAGCTAGCCATCTATTTGCTATCTATTAGCTAGCTAGCTGGCTATCAAGCAAGCGATCTAGCCGGTTACCAAGCTTGCTATCTACTTGCTATCTATTAGCTAGCTAGCTGGCTATCAAGCAAGCGATCTAGCCGGTTACCAAGCTTGCTATCTATTAGCTAGCTAGCTGGCTATCTAGCTAGCGATATAGCTGGCTGCCTAGCTAGGTATCAAATTTCTATCTATTAGCTAGCTAGCGATCTAGCTGGCTACCTGTTAGCTAGCTAGGCAGCCAGCTAGATAGCTAGCTATCTGCTATCTATTAGCTAATAGCTAGTTATCTGCTATCTATTAGCTATATAGCTGGCTACCTATCTGCTATCTATTAGCTAGCTATCTATATGCTATCTATTAGCCATCTAGCTAGCTATTAGCTAGCTAGCTGGCTATCTTACTAGTGATAGCTGGCTACCTAGCTAGCTATCTATTTGCTATCTATTACCTAGCTAGCTGGCTATCAAGCTATCGATCTAACTTAGCTAGCTAGTTATTTATTTGCTATCTAATAGCTAGTAGGTGGCTATCTAGCGAGCTATATATTTGCTATGTATAAGCAAGGTAACTATTAGCTAGGTATATATTTGCTATCTATAAGCTAGCTAGCTATCTATTAGTTATCTATTAGCTTGCTAGCTAACTTTTCTATTTAAGTTATTCGGAGTTGAGCTGGCGCCTATGGCTGCCTCAGCTCACCCGCATAAAAACTGATCCTGTGACTGTAAAGTGACATTGAGAGTTTTGAAAGGCGCTTAGAAATGAAATGTATTATTAATTGAGCAGATGTAGGCAATCCATCAGCTATGCGTCTTCAGATGACCTCATTCAAGACGTCTTGAAAATCTATTAGCTGGCTACCTAGCTATTTAGCCAACTACTGTATCTATTAGCTATATAGCTAGTTAGCTATTAACTATCTTTTCGCTAGGTATTAGCTATCTGTTCCCTAGCTATTAGCTATCTATTCACTACCTCTTAGTTATCTATTTGCTAGCTAGCTTGCTATCTATTTGAGTTACTTCCTGGTTGAGTGAACGCTGGCGCGTGTGGCTGCTGCTGCTCACCCCCAACATCTAACAGTGACTGTTAAAGGACAACCGACGCCTCTGGACATGTGTCCATAATTTGTGAAATCACTTCAAATGACTTCTCTGAGCGTATTTTACAAAGCATATAGCTATATTTGACCTTTTAAGACTGGCGCTAAATATTCAGGAAGTCTTGTTTTCGAGTTGATGACGATTCCAGACGTGACATCACGTCTGGAACGCCCCTGACCGAGAAAGCGACACACAATGCATTTTGGGTATTTTGTTTGGTCGGAAAACTTCGTGTTGATGGCGAAATTAGAAGGAAAACACAAATAACGCGATGGTGAATCGTTGTGTGTTGCACCAAGACTACTATTTGATACTAGTTGACACAAATTCCAAGCAGACAAATCAGCCCATTTCCAACGGAGCTTGGTCGCCATCTTGTGCATTTTCTGGGTGCTACATTGCTGTCATTGACGGCTCGAATTGATATGGGAGGACTCCTTTAATCGATTGCAAAAATGTATGCTTTCCTCTTCAGAACTACTGTATTTGAATCATATTCATAACTGGATGTGTACCAAGAAAGCATCTTCTCCGAATCTGAAGCAGCTCAATTTTTTTTGCAGATTTAGCACACTTTAAGTCATTGTTATTGGTGTTTTGCATTTGACAAAAAATATCATACTGCGCGTCTTGGGTATTTTAGATGCTCTAAAATGTTTTTCTGATGTCAGTTAAAAAACAAAAAAATGGTGTCGGTTGTCCTTTAAGTGATCTTGCGTTTTGAAAGGTGCTTATAAATGAAATGGATTATTATGATGATTATGATTATTCAAAATGATGAAAAGAAAACATCCAAATGTTACAAAAGTTCGGTTTTCCTCTGAATTGAACTTGTTTGTTGCGGTTTGCTCTGCCAATTCACCAAAGATAGCGGCCTTTTTGTTTTGCCCCTACCCCCCACGCGGTGAGCGTGAGTCACCTTTGTTGACGAAATGGGGGCGAGCGCCGCGACTGGCCCGTTCCCTCTGCTCCTTCTTGTGCTGAAGCTCGTTAGCCCGTTGGCGCTCCCGCGCGGCGCGTGCCCGTTCCCGATCGGCCTGTTGGACGGGCGACAAGCTGACGCCCATCTTCACCTAACGGCCATCTTGGCCGGGTGGCGCTCACTCACCATTTTGGCCAGGAGGAAGTTGAGCTTCTCCTTCCTGTCGCTGTCCTTGCTTTTCCGCAGGTGCTTTTGGACGACCTGAAATTGGAAATGAGCGATGGGTGCGACAAATAATAATAATCCATTTTATTTATAAGCGCCTTTCAAAACTCTCAAGGTCACTTTACAGTCACAGGATCAGTTTCTCTGCGGGTGAGCAGCGGCAGCCGCACGCGCCAGCGTTCACTCAACCCGGAATAACCAAAATAGATAGAAAGCTAGCTAATAGCGAGCTAACAGATAGCTAGCTAGATAATAATCATAATAATCCATTTCATTTATAAGCGCCTTTCAAAATTCTCAAGGTCACTTTACAGTCAGTCTATCTGAGTCAGTAACTCAGATAGAAAGCTAGCTAGCTATTAGATAGCTAGCCTGGTAGACAGTTAGCTAACTAGCTAGATAGCCACGTAGCTAATAGATAACCAGCTACATAGCTAACGAGCAAGCCAGATGGCTAATACATAGCAAATGGATAGCAAATAGACAGCCAGCGAGGTAGATAGTGAATAGCTAGCCAGCTAGCTAACTATCTAGATAGCCACATAGCTAATAGATAACCAGCAACATAGCTAACTAGCTAGCCAGATAGCTAATAGATAGCAAATAAATGGCAAATAAATCGCCAGCTAGCTAGATAGCGAATAGATAGCCAGCTACATTGCTAGCTAGCCAGATAGCCAATCGATAGACAGGCAGACGCGTGGGATTGGCCCCCCCGACCGGGTGCGTACCTGCGACTCTCGCCGTCTGATGTCGTGGATGAAGCTGTAAGTCTTGTCAAAGATCTCCTCCTTGTACTCCCCGGACAGGTCATCGAAGCGAGGGTCTCGTAATGTCTACCCCCGCCCCACACACACACACACAAAATGTATAATAATAATAATAATACATTTCATTTGTAAGCGCTTTTCAAAACTCTTAAAAGACAACTGACACCATTTTTTGTTTCGTGACATCAGAAAAACGTTTGATAGCATCTAAAATACCCAAAACACGCAGGCTGATATTTTTAGTCAAATGTAAAAGACCAATCAAAATGACTTCAAGTGTCCCAAAACTAATTCAAAACGACCCCGAAATTGCCAGTTTCAGAAGGTCCCGCCCCCTTGTTCGTGACGTCACACAAGGACGTCTTGCCTTGCTCGAGAATCAAAACAATGGCTTCAGATTCGGAGAAGATGCTTTCTTGTTACTCATCCAGTTATTAATAGGATTCAAATAGTTCTGAAGAGGAAAGCATACATTTTTGCAATCGATTAAAGGAGTCCTCCCATATCAATTTGAGCCGTCAATGACAGCAATGTAGCACCCAGAAAATGCACAAGATGGCGCCCAAGCTCCATTGGAAATGGGCTGATTTGTCTGCTGACAATTTGTCAGCGAATATCAAATAGTAGTCTTGGTGCAACACACAACCATTTACCATCGCGTTATTTATGGGTTTTCCTTCTAATTTCGCCATCAACATGATGTTTTCCGACCAAACAAAGTACCCAAAATGCATTGTGTGTCGCTTTCTCGGTCAGGGGCGTTCCAGACGTGACGTCACGTGAGGATCGTCATCAACTCGAAAACAAGACTTAAAGTCTTAAAATGTAAAATGTAGCTATATGCGGTGGAATCTTTGTAAAATACGCTCAGTAGAGAGTAGTAAATTATGGACACAACTTGTCCGGAGGCGTCGTTTGTCCTTTAAGGACACTTTACAGTCATTGGATCAGTTTTACTGTGGGTGAGCAGTGGCAGCCACATGCGCTAGCGTTCACTCAACCCGGAATAACTCAAATAAATAAAAAACTTGCTAGCTGGTTAATAAACAGACAGACAGCCAATAGATAGCCAATAGCTATTAGCTATTTATTTGCTAGCTATTAGCTGTCTATTTGCTATCTGTTCGCTCGCTAATAGCTATCTATTCGCTAGGTATTAGCTAGCTATTATCGATCTATTCACTAGCCATTAGCTATCTATTCGCTATCTGTTCGCTAGCTAGTAGCTATCTATTCGTTAGGTAGTAGCTATCTATTCACTATCTATTCGCTAGCTATTAACTATTCGCAAGGTATTAGCTAGCTATTAGCTGCCTATTTGCTAGCTATTAGCTATATGTACACTAGCTAATAGCTATCTATTCACTAGGTATTAGCTATTAGCTATCTATTTGCTAGCTATTAGCTATCTATTCGCTAGCCACTAGCTATCTATTCGCTAGCCATTGGCTATCTTTTCAATAGCTATTAGCTATCTTGTCACTCACCAGCTAGCGTGCTTCCTATTTGAGTTACTTCCAGGTTGAGTGAACGCTGGCGCGTGTGGCTGCCACTGCTCACCCACAGGTATCCCTCCAGCGAATGGATTATGTATGGCGGCGGCGGCCTCACCGGCTTCTTGACGGCAACCACCTGGCGAAGGAAGGGCGCCCGTTTCTTGGCGGAGACCTCGGAGGGCCTGAGAAAGTAGCCAAGAGGGGTCAGGGGTCAAGCCCACCCGGCGGGGGGCCACGCACGCTGTGGCCGCTCACCTGTTCTTGTTGAGGCGCTTGCGGCGCTGGGTCGCCTCCGCCGATGGCCGCCTGGCGCCATAAGCGAGCCGGTTGTATGCTTTGGTGCCCACGCGGCTTTGCAGGTTCAGGATGTCCTCAAAGGACATGGTTGACAACTCTGGACAATTATTATTATTATTATTATTTTTTTTTTCCCTCGACCGGGACGGCCAATATGTCCGCCGGCGGGCGTCACCTTTTTGGACATCCTTCTTGGTGGAAACACCATCGTCGCCGCCATCGTCTTCGTCGCTGCAATCGTCTTCGTCGCTGCAATCGTCTTTGTCGCTGCAATCGTCTTTGTCGCTGCAATCGTCTTCGTCGCCATCGTCTTCATCATCTTCGTCCTGCTCACTCACATGTCCAACTTGGTCTCGGCCCTCCTCATCGTCGCTGCCGCCATCTTCCTCCTCATCTGGGTCTTGGTTCTCATCCGGGTCTTTTCTTCCCGGCTGCGTCAATTCAGGCGAGCTGCTCTGGTCTTCGTCGCTGTCCGCCATCTTATTGCCGACACAAACGCGGAGGGAGGCGCGACGTTTATTATCAACTGGGCTTTTTCTGGATTTTCACGGAAGAACGGAACGGAAACGGCGGGCGATAGTTTGCTTTTCTTCGGTTGACTTGACAAATGTTTGCGGGACATTTGGACTTAACGCCAAACTTTAGCAGTCGTTCTCCCCGCATCCGGTCACGGCCTTTCAATATAAAGGCATCAAAGATATTTGCACATTAACGAGTTGATGAGCACGAACGTACTTTCCTGTTTCCAAAGAGTGAAAAAACGATTAATGACCCCCTGTTGCCTTTTTTACTTTATGTCACGGGCAAAAGGTGCCCCCAAATCGTCTCTTTGGCCTAAACTATGTCAAGAGCAACAACGTGACGTATTTCGAAGGCCTAACGAGGGGGCGGAAGTTAAAGGCTCGCCGAGTCGCCCCTCACTCAATGCGTTTGAGCTCAAAAGATGGCAAGAAGAACATTTGCAAGCGACTTTTTTTGGGCGCTCCTCTACTCGTAGAGAATTCCGGTGGTCGTCACTTACTTTGAAATCAGCTGAAATGGCGGCTGGGGTGGCTGAAAACCAGAGCCATTCGCGAAACTAAGCTACTTCAGGCTGGTTCAACACGGACGGTCGCCCCCGAAAAACGTCACTTCCGTCTTCGTTGCGCCTTCGCAATAAAAGTACGGTTTTTAGGCAAACCGTCGCCTTCTTACGGAAGACCATTAGATATAAGTTCGAATCTAGCAAATTTGTGACTTTAAATCTAGCAAATTGGCGAGTTTGAATGTAGCAAATTTGTGATTTTAAATCTAGCAAATGTGTGACTTTAAATCTAGCAAATTTGCGAGTTTGAATGTAGCAAATTTGTGACATTAAATCTGGCAAATTTGTGAGTTTAAATCTAGCAAATTTGTGACTTTAAATTAGCAAATTTGTGATATTAAATCTGTCAAATTTGTGAATATAAATGTAGCAAATTTGTGATTTAAAATCTAGCAAATGTATGACTTTAAATCAGATTGAGACGAAATCAAAATGTCCTGAAAATGAAGCGAGCTACGGCAAGTTCAAATCACACTTTTTTGATTGGACCCGCCCAAAAAGCTTCGTCAAACAAGCCTCTACAAAAATGGTACGACCCTTTGAGGCACGGGCGACAGTCAAATTTATCTAGCTGGCTCTGTTAGCTGGCTATCTATTAGCTGTCTCGCTAGCTGGCTGTTGGTTATCTATTAGCTGTTTATTTTCTGTCCATATCCATTAGCTAGCTATTAGCTGTCTAGCTAGCTAGACAGCTGTCTAGCTATCTGGCTATTAGCTGCCTAGCTATATGGCTATCTATTAGCTACCAAGCTAGCTATCTATTAGCTGTCTAGCTGTTGACTATCTGGCTGTCTATTAGCTATCCATTAGCTATCTAGCTAGCTTTCTATCTATTTGACTTACTTTCGGGTCGAGTGATGTTCAGGAGGACCGCATGTGGCTGCCGCTGCTCACCCACCGAAAAAAACTTATTGTGTGGCTGTAAAGTGACCTTGAGAGTTTTGAAATGTGCTTAGAAATGACATGTATTATTATGATGTCATTTTATTTGAATGCGATTGCAAAATGGCTCCCCAGGAGTTCCGCCATTTCACATATTAAGCTGAGACGCCGGCGCCGCCTCGAAGGTCAGCAAACGAGTCCGGCTGGCGTCCCCGTCAAGCATTTCAAATGCTTCAAGCATCCGGCAAGCTCGGCGGGTGGCAGTTCCGGGCGGTTCAAGGGTCCCCGGCCTCGGCGGCGGTCAGGAGGCGCGTGACGTGCCCGATGCCCTTGGTGACGCCCTCTCGGAAGAGAAGCTTGGCGCCGGTGCGAAGGTACTCGGCGTGCTTGAGGAAGCCGAACGCCACCACGGCGCGCTCGCCCGTCCTCAGCTCGTCCTGCCGGCGGAGGGTGAGATGGGTGTGAAATGCGAGGCGGGCGTGACCGGAGGGGGGCGGGCGTCGCGCCACCAGGTACCTTCCCGTGGACGTGTTGCACGACGGCCGTCTGCCGGACGTTGCCCACGTGCACCGTGACCTGTGACCCCCGGCGGAAGGTCCCGGCGTGGAAGAGCAGAACCACAGCCGCCTCAAAGTGCCGGCACACGCTGGGCTTCATCTTGGGACTCACCATCACCATGCCCTGCGCACGCCGCCGTAAGCGCCGCCCGCGCCGCCGAAGCCCGGCCCCCGAAGCTCCGCCCCTTTACCTTGCGCAGCAGCGTCCTGTCCAGATCGCCGAGCGCCAGCGTGGCCGCCTGCCCCGCCCTCAGCAGACGGCAGCTGGAGCGGTTCCTCTGGATGGACGCCACCTTCACGCGCAGGAAGCCGCCCGCCTCCGTCGGGCCCACCGCCAGACGCTCGCCCTCGCGACAAACGCCGCTGGGGGGAGGGGGGGGGCGGACGAGGCACGCCAATTCACGCCAGCGAAACCCCCCACCACGCACGGCCCTCACCTGTACAAGGTCCCGCCCACCACCGTCCCCACGTCGGGAACCGAGTAGATCTCGTCCACCTGTTGGGCGAGTGTCAAGGTGGCGGGCGAGGGCGGGCGGGCGAGGGCGGGCGAGGGTGACCCGATCCTACCTGGAACTCGGTCAGCTGCTGCATGAGCTCCTCTTGTTGTTTGCTGTTGCTAAGGGGGGGCAGAAGGTTCAAGAAGACCTTGAGGAGATCCAGGCCTTTTCCCGACACGCTGGACAGCGTGAAGATGGGCGTCACGCTGCACACACGCAGGCCGCGGCGAGTCAGAGGCGGGCGAGCGGCACCGAAACGGGCGTTTGAACGCTCACGCCGGCGGTACCAGGCGGCGGCGGCAAAACGCTGGGCGGCGGCCACGGCGTCGTCGGCCGTGTGGACCGCCAGCGGGACCTTGTTGCAGCCCGGCTGCTTGAGGAGGCGCTCCAGCTGGCGCAGCGTCCGCTCCACCGCCGCCCGCGGGCACACGTCCACTTTGCTGACGCCGATGAAAATGGGAACTTTGAGCGCCACCGCCAGGCCCAGGTGCTCCCTGGCCGTGCCCGCTGCAGAAGCAGAAGAAAAAACATCCGATTGGCCTCGACTGACGCCCGGGGTTGGAATTTTCCGGGCGAGGGCCGACCGATGCCGGTGTTGGCGCCCACCACCAGCATGGCAAAGTCCGGGCAGTAGCTGGTGAGGCCAAAGACGGTGGTCTTCAGGTACTTGTGATGACCCGCCAGGTCCATGAAGGTGATCATCTTGGAGGAGCTCTCGCAGATCTCCTCGGCGCCGCGCGACTCGCTGTAGTTGACCACCTGCGGGTCAGGCGGTCGGGCGTCAAACACCCGACTCCCCCCCCCCACCCCCACCCGTCGACTCACCCGTCCTCTGCTGTCAAAGCCCAGGATCTCAAAGCTGATGCTGGACGTGCGCCCCGTCTGGATCTCATGGAGGTGCCTGAAGAGGTTGAGCCGCGCCCGGCCTCGCCCATTGTCCAGCTCGCCCTGCGTCAGCACGCCCAGTAGGGTGGACTTGCCCGAGTCCACGTTGCCCAGCACTGCCACCCGCAGGTCCAGGAACTGCGCCGCAAGGCCCCCAACCGGCTCACTCGGGGGACTAAAGCGGGCGTGACGGGCGCCTCACCTGCTGGTCGTCCGGAACCTTCCGCACCAGGACCTCGGCGATCCTGCGCTCGCCGCCGCGCGAGTCCACCGGACGCTCTCGCAGCAGCGTGATGTCGGCACCCACCCTGGAGACCAGCTGCGTTGGGAGGCCATTTTCGTCGGGGCGCGCTGTGGCGCGACGTACCTGTCGGCCATCTTGCGTAAGGTGGCGACGGAGGCCGCCATGTCGGCTTGGCTCAGGCCCGCCAGGAGCCCGTTGTCCTCCACGCCGATCTGGTAGACGGCCTCGCCGCGGCCCTCCTGAAGACGCCATTTCAGCTGCGTGGCCAGGTGCTCGAAGCGGTTCTGGGTGGGGTTCACCAGCTTCAGCTAGAAGGAGGGTAACATGGGGAGGGGGCATCACCAGGGTGTCTGGACCGGGAAAGCGCGTCACAAGTTACCTTATACTCGACGTTTCCCTCCTCAGCCTGCAAAATAAAATACAAAAGTGAGCTCGGATTTAGCCAGTAGTGATGGCAATTGCGGCTCTTTTCAGAGAGCCGGTTATTTGGCTCAGCTCTAAGAACCGGCTCGTTCGCGAACGACACATCACTATTAGCCAGTTGCCCTTTGAAAACATCCGCCGGTTAGCTTGCCGGATAAGCGAGCTAGCTAGGCGATGCGGAAGGAGGTCTACCTCTGGCGGGAGAAATGGCGGCGGATTCTTGTTGTTATTGCGACGTCGGCGGCCCCGTTTGCCTCGCCTCCTTCGAGACCTTTTCGACGTTTTCTTGCCGCCGCCTTCGTCCGCCATCGCGTCGCTTCGGATCGACGAGATTCAGAGCCTTGCGGCGACGCCTGGGCCGGCGAGCGGCGGCTGGAGATGCTCTAGTAGCCCGCCCTCCCGGAGCCCTCTCGCTCTCCTCAGCATCACCTAGCGACTTTCCTCAACTTCCGCCGCCGTTTTTCAAAATAAATTAGGATCACGCTGCTTCAAAAGCAAACAGGCGCCTCGTATTTCCACAAACCATACAACCCCCCCCCCCCCATCCGAGGGTGGCGTCGGCGGTTCCGCCATCGCGTCGAGTGACGTCGGCGCACGCAAACGAGTAAAAATCTCAACGCACCAAACGCGGAATCTATTTTATTGGGAAGGCGGAAGTAGGTCGCCCCTAAGCCCTCCCACGAATCGGGCTCCAATGCGGAAGCCATCGTGGGAAACCCGACCGGAGTCGTTTTTGCTTTTCTCGCGACGAGACCGCTTCGGACTCAGGGGACTCGTCGACCTCGGCTTTCTCAAGCGGACCGGATTAGCCCGCCGAGGCCAACCTGGGCCCAGCGGAGCGGTTTTTCGTCCGGCCGGGGAGTGCTCGACGCCCTCGGCGTGGATCGGGATTTGTGCGGCTCGACTGGCAGCCCCCGCCGAGGCATGTGGACGGCGACTTTGACGGCGTTCGGCCTTCTTCTGCTGCCTTTCCTGTTGGGGAATCTCGCCTTAGCTTGGTTTCAGCTCACCAAGCCGGAAACGCCGACGCGGGCGTTCGCGCAGCCCCAGGAGCAGAGCTGCTTTTGCCACGTGAGTGACTTTGCCCCCTTTTAGTCCAAACCGAAGCGGCAAACTTGACTTTTCTTCTCAATGAAGATGTTCGGAACGCTCGGAACCGAATCAAGTTTTGCGTGGTGGTTGCGGTCCAAGCCAAATGAAGGACGTCGCTTGCCATCGCCGCGCGGTGACGTGACGACTTTCGGCTTGCGCTATTCGGTCGCCATTTTTCGTGGCAAGACAAAGGTCCAACATGCTTTTTTCCCTCCCCATTTTTGTTTGTAGTTGTGTTCCTACTTGAGCTCGACGTGTTGACGCGAGTAGGCGAGCGTGGTGTAACGTGATTGGCCGAAGCTCAGCAAAACCCACCCCATTTGGCTTTTCCTTCTGTCGTCCATTGGCCGGATGGCAACGTTGGGGGGCGGGGCTTGTTTCGACTGTCGTCAGTCGGCGTCGCTCGCGTCATCTCCCGCAACAAAACAAAAAAACAAGTTGAGGATGCGGGCGAGTTTTGGCGTCTTCCCGCTTTTGGTCACGCTCGCGGGTGTCGCGCGCTTGCAGGTCAGTTGCTGTGGTCATGCGCGTGCATGATTGACATTTGAGCACTTGAGGTGGCTGTCATGGCAACTGACAGCTGTCAGCTTCGGCTCTACCATACGGTCCTATGTGATTCCGGTGACCCCGTTGACCTTGTTGACCCCGTTGTGGCAGTTGACGGGGGTCCTGGACGACTGTTTCTGCGACGTGGAGAGCATTGACGCCTT
Source organism: Hippocampus bargibanti (assembly GCF_051943395.1). NCBI lineage: Eukaryota > Metazoa > Chordata > Actinopteri > Syngnathiformes > Syngnathidae > Hippocampus > Hippocampus bargibanti. Next base: position 3,219,277 of record NC_142743.1, on the reverse strand, counting down.
CAACAATTTCAAAGTTTACCCCGGCATCAAGAAGCTGACGGAGCGCGACTACTTTCGCTACTACAAGGTATGGCTGGCCCCTCCCCCTTTTCCGCCCCCCCTCGCCAGTTGACGCTCTCGCCCGCCTCGCCCAGGTCAACCTCAAGCGGGCGTGTCCCTTCTGGGCCGACGACGGGCACTGCGCCATTAAAGACTGCCACGTGGAGCCCTGTCCTGAGGTCAGAGGTCAACAGCCGCCATCTTAGGCGGCCTTTCTTCACTGCTCACCTTTTTGCCCCGCCCCCCTTGTCCCCGCCCTTTTCCAGAGTCAAGTTCCCGCTGGCATAAAGTCTGGCAATTACAACAAGGTGAGCGCCGCCACACGCGCACGTGCACGCACGTACATCCGTTTGAATGCCACGGCAAGCCACCGATTGGTCGTTGTCTAGTATCGACAGGTTGCCGTCGGTTTGAGCGACGTGAGCGAGTGTCAGCAGGCGCAGGAACTGGGGGCCATCAACAGCACGCTCAGGTCGCATACCCGCACGTGGCCGTTTTTGCGTACAGGTAACATCCGACTTACGATCGAGTTCAGTTCCGACCAAATGGTCGTAAGTCGAAATGGTCGTAAGTCGAAATTGCTGTGCAAGAGTGAGATGCTGGCTGGCCAAAATTGTCATACACGTCGCTAGCGCGTTGCGGTGCCATGCGTGGAATAAAAATGTGAAAAAATAGGGTCTGGAGGTCGTGGTCGTAAGTTGAGCCGGTCGTAAGTCGGATGTTACCCCCCCCGCCCGTTTGTCGTGCACGTTAACGTGTGTATGCGCACACGCAGCAATCAGAGCAAAGAGGCGTTTGCCGACTGGGCGAGACACGACGACGCCCAGGATCACTTCTGCGAGCTGGACGGTAATCGCACTGCCGGCGTCGCACCCCACCCACCCCATTTCGTGACCCGGTTGCCCCTTTTTTTGCAGATGAGTCGTCCCCGGACGCCGAATACGTGGACCTGCTCCTCAACCCGGAACGCTACACGGGCTACAAAGGCCCGTCGGCGTGGCGGGTGTGGAACAGCATTTACGAGGAAAACTGCTTCAAGTCAGTGCGCGCTCACCCGCAAAAAAAAAACGCCTTTTTTACTTTCTGGGCGAAATCATTTGTCGGCGTGACGGATGACCTTTGACTTGTGACCCAGGCCCAGGTCCGTGTACCGACCTTTGAACCCTTTGGTCCCCAGCGGAGGTGAGTTGAGCAAAAACCAAAAATGGCGGCCGCAACTTTTCTCATTGGCTCTTTGGCTTTTTGTCAGGAGACGACGGTGAGTACGGATGCTTCCGAGGAAGCTCGCCGCGCCGCGGCGCGCCCGTCGTGTCGCTCACTATGTCGTCCCCATTCCAGGCGAGGCCTTCTACAAGTGGCTGGAAGGTAACTCGGGTGGGGGTCGTCAGTCCACCTCCCACGTTTTTTATTTGTTTTTTTTTTTTTTTTGCTAGGTTTGTGTTTGGAGAAGCGCGTTTTCTACCGCTTGATCTCGGGCCTTCACAGCAGCATCAACATCCACTTGTGTGCTGAGTACCTGCTGGACGGTAGGTGGTCCCGCCCCCTTTGGCCACACCCTTACCGTCAACGCCTTAAAGGACAACCGACACCATTTTTTTTGGTTCCTAACCCAAAGCACGCAGGCTGATATTTTTAGTCAATTGCAAACAAAAATAAAAATGACTTAAAGTGTCCCAAAACTGCCACAAAATGAGACTCAGAAAGTCCCGCCTCCTTGTTGGTGACGTCACACCAGGATACTCTTTCACAAACTGCCTTGCTCCAGAATCAAAACAATGGCTTCAGATTCGGAAAAAGATCCTTTCTTGTTACTCATCCAGTTGTGAATATGATTCAAATAGTTCAGAAGAGGAAAGCATACATGTTTGCAATCGATTAAAGAAGTCCTGTTGTAGTTGAAAGAGGAGAGGATCAAAGCATCCATGTCAGCAGTGGATCAGGGACGTCATGGTGGAATTTGTACGTCTACTACAAGCTAAATGTTGAAAGCAAACACGAAGCTGGAGCATCCATTGACGAAAAGACATTGTCTCACATCTCCTGTCCCACATAAATCCGCTTCAATTCCAAGCCGCGACAGTTCCACATCGGCGCTCCTTTCTTCTTATCGCGGGCTCCTCAAGCCATGCGTCCATCCAACCGCAGACTTTTCCTTCTAATTTCGTAATCAACACGGTGTTTTCAGACCAAAAAAAGTACCCAAAATGCATTGCTTGTCGCTTTCTCGGTCAGGGGCGTTCCCTCCGTGACGTCACGTGAGGATCGTCATCAACTCGAAAACAAACAACTTCCTGAATATTTAGCGTGAGTCTTAAAACGTAAAAGATAGCTATATGCGGTGGAATCTTTGTAAAATACGCTCAGTCGAAGACATTTCAAGCGATTTGACAAATTATGGACACAACTTGTCCGGAGGCGTCGGTTGTCCTTTAACGGGTCTGTCTGTGTCCGACGTGTGGCTCCGCAGAGGGTTGGGGCCGCTCGGTGTGGGGCCCCAACGGCGAAGAATTCCGCCGGCGCTTCAACCGCAAAGGCGAGGGCACGCGGCGCCTGAAGAACTTGTACTTCCTGTACCTGATGGAGCTGCGGGCGCTTTCCAAGGTGGCGCCCTACTTTGAGCGCGCCGTGGTGGACTTGTACGCGGGGGGCGGGCGCCACGACGCCCACACCAAAGACCTGCTGCTGAAAGTCTTTGACCAGATCAAGTACGGCCGCTCGCTCGATTGGTCGACGACCAATCCTCTGCTCACTTAACCCCCTCCCCACTAGGAAGTTCCCCATGCACTTTGACGAAAAGTCCATGTTTGCCGGCCGCGAGAAGGAAGCCAAAAGCCTCAAGGTAAAAAAAAAAAAGAAACCAAACACATCCACAATGCTCCACAAAACCACCAACCTGGTTGGTTTCTGGTCTTTTTTGGGGGTGCGCAGGAGGAGTTCCGCCTTCACTTCAAGAACATTTCCCGCATCATGGATTGCGTGGGCTGCAGCAAATGTCGCCTGTGGGGGAAACTGCAGGTGAGAGCAACCCCCCGCGTGGCCCCCACATGGCTCACGTTGCCATTTTATAATAAGATTTTATATATATATAATAAAAATGTCAACTGTATACTGTGCAAATGTAAATGTGCAAAGCCGTTTCATAAAAAAATGTACATAGTGCAAGTATCAAGAAATCTGGCTATCTGGCTGTCTAGCTGGCTATCTAGCTAGCTATCTGGCTGGCTACCTTGCTAGCTATTTGCTATATATTAGCTATCTAACAAGCCAGCTAGCTATCGATTAGTTATCTATTAGCTACCTTTCTATCTATTCCGGGTTGAGTGAACGCTGGCGTATGTGGCTGCCGCTGCTCACCCACAGAAAAATTGATCCTGTGACTGTAAAGTGACCTTGAGAGTTTTGAAACGCGCTTAGAAATGAAATGTATTATTATTATTATTATTATTATTATTATTATTATTATTAAGATAGCTAACAAAATAACCACCATGCTAGCCAGATAGATAATAAATAGCAAATGGCTAGCTAGGTAGCATATGAACAAAATTGATAACAACGGCAATAAAATAGCTGAGATAGCCAGACAGCTAATGGATAGCTAGCTAGATAGCTTACAAAAGAAATGGTGGGGGGTAGGGGGGGGGGCTGTGTGTAAAATTTTATAATCCATTTCATTTCTAAACTGCGCCTTTCAAAACTCTCAAGGTCACTTTACAGTCACAGGATCAGTTTTTCTGCGGGTGAGCAGGGGCAGCCACACGCGCCGGCGTTCACTCAACACGGAAGTAACTCAAATATATAGAACTAATACATAGCTAATAGATAGCTAGCCAGACAGATAGCTAGATAGCCAGGCAGCTAATGGATAGCTAGAGAGATAGCTAGCCACATAGCTAATAGATAGCAAATAGCTAGCTAGGTACCCTATGAGCAAAATTGATAACAACAGCATAATGTTAAGCAGATTCCTTACTTACAGACAGTGTATTGTCGGTGTTCAAATACCTGACATGTTTCGGCGACTACTTCCGCCTTCGTCAGAGTGTCACGGATGTTGCTGTGACGCGCCATTTTCAGCTGGTGTTGCTATGAGGGCGTGACCTACCTGTCAGAACTGACAGGCAAGCCACGCCCCCCGCTGTCCGCTCGTCCCTCCAGGATGCTGCTCCAGGTAGTAGAGAGCATGTAAGCTCCCTCATCCCTGTTGATGGTCCTTGGTCCTCGCTTTCGGATTTCAATGGCCTCCCTGATCCAGCGCTGATGTTTGTTGTCTTCGGTGCGGATGACTCTGGCCTTCTCCCAGTCCATGATGTGGTTCTCTCTTTTGCAGTGGTCCGTGATGGCTGATTTATGGTGCTCCTGTTGTGCTTGTTCTTTTATTGCTCTTGTTTGGATTGTTGCCGTCTCCTTCTCGCACTCGTTCTTGTGCTCTTTTTTTCTTGTATTGAAACTCCTTCCTGTCTCCCCGATGTATGATTTATTGCATGACTTGCATGGGATTTCATATATTGAGTTGCATTTGTTTTCCGGGAGTATTTTGTCCTTTGGGTGTACCAAGATTTGACGGAGAGTTGTGTGTGGTTTGACCGGTGTGTTTATGTTGTGTTTCCTCAGTGCCCTTTGTATGCGTTCTGTGATTCCTCTTATGTACGGTAGTGTTACCATTGCTCTGTGTTCTTGTTTGTTTGTTTGCTTTTTCTTTCTTCCCTGTCTTGTGTTGTTTTTGTTTTTGACCTGCTCTGCCCCTTTAGTTATTGCCCACTGGGGATATTGGCATTTTTTCAGTGCGTGTTGTATATGTTTTTCCTCCTGTGTTTTGTCTTCCGGGTCCGTGATTATTGTGGTGCGTTCATGTAATGTTCTGACGACTGACAACTTATGAATGGTGGGGTGTTCAGATGTCCAAAGGAGATATTGGTCAGTATGTGTAGGTTTCCTGTGTACTTTTATTTTGATGTCCCCGTTGTCCGTGTGGTGTATGTTCAAGTCCAAGAAGGCGATGGAGTGGTTTGTTTCTTCTTCATGGGTGAACTTGATACTGCCTGTGGTGTCTATGGAGTTGAGGTGTTCAGTCAGCTGTTGCGTATGTCCTGTTTTGATTTTTTCCAAGATGTCGTCCATGACACTCTGACGAAGGCGGAAGTAGTCGCCGAAACATGTCAGGTATTTGAACACCGACAATACACTGTCTGTAAGTAAGGAATCTGCTTAACATTAGTTATCAAGTAGACAGGATGAATTTAGTACAATGATAACAACAGCAGTTACAAATGAAATAGCTGAGATAGCCAGCTAATGGATAGATAGCTAGCGAGATGGCCACCCAGCTAGCTAATATATAGCAAATAGCTAGCTTGGGAGCATATGAGCAAAATTGATAACAATGGTAGTTTTAAGAAAGAAAAAAAACACGACAAATGAAATAGTTGACATTAGCCAGCCAGCTAATGGATAGCTAGTTAGCTTCCAATAGAAGGGGGAGGGGGGATTTGCGTAATGAAAACTCCAATCTAACAGGCACGTTTCGCTTTCCCGTCGACGCATGTATGAAAATGAACCCGCATGCCTCCCCCCCCCCCCACCCCGATCAGACCCAAGGGCTGGGCACGGCGCTGAAGATCCTGTTCTCGGAGAAGCAGATCAAGAACCTTCCGGAACGCTCGGCCTCCAAAGGCTTCCAGCTCACTCGCCAGGAAGTGGTCGCCTTGATCAACGGCTTTGCCCGGTAGGCCACGCCCTCTCACATCTTCACAACGGCGAATGGCGTGAAAAGTAACACCCGCCATCATCCATGTTTTTTGGCGGGCGGCAGGCTGTCGTCCAGCATCTACGAGCTACACAACTTCCGGCTGCTGTTGAAGGAGAGCGGCAGGTAGCGGGAGGTGTCCAGGCCCTGCCCCCTTCCTCAAAGCGGGGACGCCAATTGGATACGGGTGTCAGGGGGCGGTGCCATTCGCTCGACGCCCGTTCCATCGCCCGATTTGTTTTCTTCAGCGCAGCAAAGCGAAGATGGATCCGGAACGTTATTTTCTTCAGAATATTTGTTTTTGCCTGCTTGAATGTGTCCTTGGAGTCTTGTGCATTTTATTCTATTTTATTTTGGTGACGTGAGTGCGACTAAAACAACTCCTAACAAGGAAATGGCAGCCGACTTTTATTTGTCCTCTATTCCCTGCCCCCAGTCTTCGGTTAAAGCCGCACCTGATTGGTCAAGAACGCAGCAGTGAAGGAGGGGAGGGTTACAGAAACGCAGAGCTGCAAATAATAGATAGAGAGAAAATGGATAGAAAACACTGAAATTTGGACTCCTTTCAACTTTATTGATGGTTCAAAGGCAGAGTGTAGACTGCAAGGTTAAAATATCCCATCAATCAGGCTCCACAAATAACCTGCACAAGCCATCTACACTTGATGCAAAAAGCTATCAAGCCAACTAAACAACACAATGGATGAGAAACTAGGTAGAGGAGGGAGGGGACACATGCAGCAATGAGCGGGGGAGGGGTTTCAGAACCACACACACGAAAGGGAGACGACAGAGCTTGAAACAAAAAAAAAGAATTAAATTGTGACAAACTAGGTAGAAAACAGTGAAATTTGGACTCGTTTCAACTTTATTGATAGTTCAATGGCAGAGTGCAGACTGCAAGGTTAAAATATCCCATCAATCAGGTCAATCCCATCACAAAGGTCAATAAAACGACTTTATTATACAGTACAGTTTATTTCTTTAATTAATGCCACGGCACATTTATTATACATACAATAAGGTATATTGTGTGTAGTTTTAAGCCTTATTGAGTATAAAATTGTGTTTTATGGGGACCTGGGAACGGATTATTCTCATTTTCATGGTTTCCTATGGGAAATTAATGTTTGGGATACTTTTTGAGTTACTTCCGGGTTGAGTGAACGCTGGCGCGTGTGGCTGCCGCTGCTCACCCGCAGAAAAACCGATCCTGTGACTGTAAAGTGACCTTGAGTTTTGAAAAGCGCTTAGAAATGAAATGGGTTATTATTACTATTAATTATAAAGGCAGCGATGGAAAGTCACGTGACCATGGAAAGCATTGTCATTTCCTGTTGCGGCCAGCGAGGGCGCTGTTGCGCCACATTTCTTTTGGGGAGGGGGTGCAATGGCCACCTGCTGACGCAAAGGCCAAGCGTCAAACTCCAGTCTGGCCAAGTGGACTTTATTCAGTTCAATAAGAACACGAGTAGCGCTGGCGCTGTGGCCCGGATCTGGGCCAGGGGTCACCGTGGGAACAAGGGATGCCGAGACCAAAGTCCTTCATGAGCGTCGTACGAGGATGATGTCTCCGTCCTCCACGGCGTAAAAGGACAAAGTCTTCAGGTCGCTGTCCATTTGGTACTCTGGACCCAAAACCTGCGTGCGACGACAACACCCGTGAGTGGGCCGCACGCCCGAAACACCAAAACCGGCACGGCACGGCACCTTGGCGCTGGAGTAGCTGAGCTTCAGTTCGGTCGGCGGGACCTTCAGCAGCCGAGACAGGAGCCCTTTGACCTTTTGAACCTCCATGGTGGCTGCACGCAGACATGGCGATGAAACGCGGCCGCGACGCGGCATACCGGGCGAGACGGGCGCTCACCCGGAAGCTTCTTTTGCAGCGGCGTCCTGGCCTCGTCGTCCGCAAACACGAAGGTGATCTCTGCGGCCGAAAACGCCAATGAGTTTTGAGGGCTCTCGCCGGCGTGACGGGGCACGCGAGGAGGTGGGCGGGGCTTACTTAACAGCTGATTCTTCAGCGCGAATGGCCGCCGCTTGGTCAGCTCGCCTTCCTCGGGGGGGCCGTACTCTGAAAAGGCAACGAGGTTGACCAAAGCCCCCTTTTGGCGACCGAGTCAAAGGTCAAAGAGACCATCGAGCCCCCACCCCCAGGGGGTCTTTAAGATGAAATACGTGTTGAAAATGTGTCTTTGTAAATATTTAATAGTAATAATAATCCATTTCATTTCTAAACGCCTTTCAAAACTTTCAAGGTGAGCAGCGGCAGCCACGTGCGCCAGCGTTCACTCAACCCCGAAGAACACAAATAGATAGAAAGTTAGTTAGCTAGCTAATAGATAACTAATAGATAGCTATACAGCTAATTAGATAGTGAATAGATAGCAGATAGCTAGATAGGTAGCCTGCTAGCTAGTTGGATAGCGAATAGATAGCAAACAGATATTATACAGAAAATTATGCAGAAATTAAATACAATTCATTTGACACATTATTTCGCTTATTTTTATTTATCTGGCTATCCAGCTGTATATCTAGCTGGCTACCTAGCTGGCTAGCTATTTGCTATCTAGCTGGCTAGCTATTTGCTTTTTACCTGGCTACCTAGCTGTCTATCTATTCACTGTCTAGCTGGCTAGCTATTTGCTATCTACCTGGCTACCTAGCTGGCTAGCTATTTGCTGGCTACCTAGCTGTCTATCTATTCACTGTCTAGCTGGCTAGCTATTTGCTATCTACCTGGCTACCTAGCTGTCTATCTATTCACTGTCTAGCTGGCTAGCTATTTGCTATCTACCTGGCTACCTAGCTGTCTATCTATTCACTGTCTAGCTGGCTATATATTAGCTATCTAGCTAGCTGTTAGCTAGATATAGCTTTCTATCTATTTGAGTTACTTCCGGGTTTAGTGAACACCGGCGCGTGTGGCTGCCGCTGCTCACCCACAGAAAAACTGATCCTGTGACTGTAAAGTGTAACCTTGAGAGTTTTGAAAGGGGGCTTAGAAATGAAATGGATTATTATTATTATTATTATTATTATTATTATTATTATAATTACTGTCAACGAGGCTGCCGTAACGAGGATGGCGACGGGCGAAACCCGGGCTGAGCTGACTCCTCCCCCCGGCGCGCAGCCACTCCTCTCCAAACATCTTCAGGTAGTCGCACTCGGCCCCCTTCCTCTCCTGGGGCGTGACCTGTGGGCGCCGCGACCGCTCAGTCTCTGGCGGGCGGCTAGCGCGCCGGCTAGCGCGGCGGCGGCACCTACGTCGGAGCCGTTGAGGGCGAGGAGGAGCGGCAACTTGGCGATGAGCATCTGATTGGCCGTCTTGGGGTTGCGGTCGCGGCTGGCCAGCGGGTTTCCCCGGCAACAAAGTTGCCGCAACGACGGCAGCTTGGACAGCTCGTCAATCACGGCCCACTGAACGGGTCGCAAGAATCATAAGGGGAGGGGGGAAAGAGGGGGTGGGGTTCTGACCTCGGATATCTGGTTCTGGTTGACGTTGAGCTTTTCCATGGCGGGAAACAACGACGTCGGAACTCCTGCCGGGGAAGGCGAACGTCGGCAACATGTGATGGACAAGATGGCGGCGGCGGCGGGGGGGGGGGTTTCGATACCTGGAGCGGCGTCGGGGATACGGATGTTGGACAAGCCGGCGTCAGCCGCGATCAACTGCTGCAGTCTGCAACGACGACAACACCGCCGGCCGGCAGTGGGCCACGTTTCAAGGACCCACAAAAGCGAGCGGCTCGATGGCAAAACCTAGCTGGCTATCTATTAGCTATCTAGCTGTTAGCTTTTCTAGCGGGGTATCGAGCAGAGCTATCTAGCGAGCTATCTGGCTCCCTATCTAGGTAGCTATCTGGATGGCTATCTAGCTATCTAGCTGTTAGCTTTTCTAGCTGGCTATCTAGCTCGCTATCTAGTTAGCTATCTAGCTATTGGCTTTTCTGACTAGCTATCTATTAGCTAGCTAGTTAGCTTTCTATCTACTTCAGTTATTCTGGGTTGAGTGAATGCTGGCACGTGTGGCTGCCACTGCTCACCCACAGAAAAACTTATCCTGTGACTGTAAAGTAACCTTGAGAGTTTTGAAAGGTGCTTAGAAATGAAATGTATTATTATTATCATTATAAAACCAAACGAGGCCCAAAACCGGCGGCTGACCTGGGCAGAGCGCCGAGGTTGAGCAGGCTGTCCTGGTCCAGGGGGTTTTTGGACACGTCGAGACACCTCAGCTCCTGCAGGACGCCCTCCGGCCTGAAAGGCAGGCAAGAGTCAGTCCGGCCACGCCACCCGTGAAGGGGGGGGGGGGGGTGCGCCGCCCACCTGTCCAGCCACGTGATGTCGTTGTCCTCCACCGTCAGCTCCTCCAACACCGGCCACATGGGGGCGCACCAAAGGATCTGAAAAAAGAAGCCAAGGGGTAGTATTGTGTCATTCGCGAACGAACCGGCTCTTGGAAGTGAACGACTGCAGCCGACTCCTAAGGCATATACGGTGATACATACCTTGGCTTACGAACTTAATTGGTTCCCAGACAGAGTGTGTAAGGCGAAAAGTGCATCCCAAGCATTAATTTCCCATAGGAAACCATTAAAATGAAAATAATCCGTTTCCAGGTCCCCTGAAAACAGAATTCTCTACTTTCTAATTTTCTAAGCCTTAAACCTACACAAAATATATCTTATTTTATGTAGAATAAATGTGCTATGGTATTATAATTAAAGAAATAAACTGTACTGGCTTGATGGAATGGAGTGGCCGCTTTCATCCGCATTAAACACTTGATGAGGAACGTAGCCTTCTCCTTCCACCATCTCAAGGAATGATTCCTTGTAAGCTTTGGCAGCTTTATCGTCAGAACTGGCTGCCTCACAAGAATGACACGCTGAATCCCTACGACAATTCAAGTTGTCGAACCATCCGTGGCTAGCCTTGAAATCATCAATGGATGACGAACTTCCAGGTTGCCTCTTGACAATATCCGAGTGAAGTTTCCCTGCTTTCTCTGCGATAATTTTACCTAGTTCCTCATCCATTGTGTTCTGTTTTGCTGGGTTGGTAGCTTTTTGTCTCAAGTGCACAGATGGCGTGTGCGGGTTATTTGTGGAGCCTGATTGATGGGATATTTTAACCTTGCAGTCTACACTCTGCCTTTGAACTATCAAAGTTGAAACAAGTCCAAATTTCACTGTTTTCTATCCATTTTCTCGCTCTCTCTCTCTGTGTCGTCTGCCTATCTGTTATTATTATTTGCAGCTCTGTGTTTCTGTAAACCTCCCCCTCCCTCACTGCTGCGTTCTTGACCAATCACGTGTGGCTTTAACCGAAGACTGGGGAAAGGAATGGAGTCAGCTGCCATTTCGGGCTCGTTCGCGAACGACGCATCACTCATTGCGGCGCTCCGTTTGTATCCCAAAAAATAGTTTGTATGCCAAGATTAAATTCTCGTGAATTTAACGTTCGTAAACCGAAAACTTCGTTAGCTAAAGCATTCGTAAGCCGAAGTATCACTGTATTGTACTTTTTTTACATGACAAATGCATTTTATGATAATAATAATAATAATACATTTCAAAACTCTCAAGGTCACTTTACAGTCACAGGATCAGTTTTTCAGTGGGTGAGCAGCGGCAGCCACACGCGCCATCGTTCACTCAACCCGGATGTAACTCAAATAGATAGAAAGCTAGCTAGCTAGCTGGCTAATAGATAGCTATTAATAATAACAACAATATTTACATATAATGTACATTATTTTTGGTAGTAAATTAATTTATTAAAAAAAAAACTGAGGAGGCGGCGGGCGGGCGACGCCCCCCAAGCCCTTCCTACCTGCGTCCACGTCAGCTCACAGCCAATGAGGGTCAAAACTTTGAGGTTGCGGAAGGCCGGGACTTGGTCCTCAGGATCCGAGGGCAACGCGAGCCGGTTGAAGCTGGCACGAGGGGTCACAGTTCAGGCGGGCGTTCCCGCGGTGAGCCGGCGGGGACGCCAACCTGAGTTGAAGCACCTCCAAACGCCGCAACTGCCCGGCGATGGCGCCCACGTCCTCCCAGCGACGCAGGAGCGAGCCGCTTAGGTCCAACACGCTTACGTCTGGAGCGCAGCTCAAGAACTACAAACGCCTTAGGCCCAGAACAAAGCCCAGAACCAATCCCGTTCCAAACCGAGGGCGGAACCGAAACTGCTCAAAAGATACTGGGCGTGGTCGCGAGGATCTGCCCGTCTTCTCCCGGCCCGTTCACCGGGAAGTTTCGGAGGAGGATGCTGGGGAGATTCTCCAGACTGGAAAAAGACACATGTGGCAAAAAAAGGGTGGCGAGCCGGGGGGGGCAGGTCCCGCTCGGGAGAGGTCACCTTCGCCGGGCGACGGGGGCCCACTCCAGCGCCACGCCCGAGATGCCCACCTCCGCGTCCGCATACTCGCGCCGCACCGCCGACAGGAAGTCGACGCCGAAGCTCACCTTGGCCGGGCGTACGAAGGAGCCACCCGTCGGGTGTCTGTCGGGAGGAGGGCGTCAGGTCGGGCGGACGCGGGGGAAAGAGGGGGTGGGGGGCGCAATTACCTGCAGGTGAAGTAGCGCACGCCCTCGTGGCGCCCGTCGTGTTTCCCTCGGGCGGGCTCGTCCCATTCCACGCCCAGCCACACGCCTGAGGGCACACGCCCACTTTTAATAATAATACATTTGATTTCTAAGCGCCTTTCAAAACTCACTTTACAGTCACAGGATATTTTCTGTTGGTGAGCAGCGGCAGCCACACGCGCCAGCGTTCACCTAACAAAGTAACTCAAATAGATAGAAAGCTAGCTAGATAGCTAATGGATATCAAATAAATAGCGAATATACAGCCAGATAGCAAAAGCTAGCCAGCTCGACAGCTTTCAGCCAGCTAGACAGCTAATAGCTAGCCATCTAGCTAATGGTTAGCTAATGGATAGCTAATAAATAGCCAATAGATCGCCAGATAGCCAACAGCTAATAGATAGCCATCTAGATAATGGATAGCTAATAAATAGCCAATAGATCGCCAGATAGCCAACAGCTAGCCAGCTTGCAGCCAGCCAGCTAGTAGCTAGTCAGCTAGCTAATAAATAGCAAATAGATAGCGAGATAATCAAAAGCTAGACAGCTAACAGCCAGCTCGCCAGCTAATATCTAGTTAGCTAATGGATAGCAAATAAATAGCGAATAGATAGCCAACAGTTAGCCAGCTCGCTTTGTCAAGGGATGCCCGGTCACTCAAGAAGGCTTTTTTTGGGTGGGGGGGGGGGGGGGGGGGTCGCTTAAAGGACAACCGACGTCACTTTTTTGTCTCTTAACTTCTTCTTTTCCTTTCGGCTTTTCCCTTCAGGGGTCGCCACAGCGAATCAATGTCCTCCATCTATCCCGGTTTTGTGCATCCTCTTCTCTCACACCAGCTACCTTCATGTCCTCTTTGACCACATCCATAAACCTCCTCTTCGGTCTTCCTCTCGGTCTCCTGCCTGGCATTTCAAGGCTCAGCATCCTTCTCCCGATATAGTCACTCTCTCTCCTCTGGACATGTCCAAACCATCTCAGTCTGGCCTCTCTGACTTTCTCTCCAACGCCTCTAATATGAGTTGTCCCTCTAATGTACTCATTCCTGATCCTATCCAACCTCGTCATTCCCAAAGAAAACCTCAACATCTTCAGCTCTGCTACCTCCAGCTCTGCTTCCTGTCTTTTCTTCAGTGGCACTGTCTCCAGTCCAAACATCATGGCTGGTCTCACCACGGTTTTATACACTTTTGCTTTCATCCTAGCTGAAACCCTTCTATCACACATCACACCTGACATTTTTCTCCAGCCTGCCTGGACACGCTTCTTCACCTCTTTTCCACACTCTCCATTGCTCTGGACAGTTGACCCCAAGTACTTAAAATCCTCCACATTCCTTATCTCTTCTCCCTGTAGCATCACGCTTGCACTTGGATCCCTCTCATTCACACACATATATTCCGTCTTGCTGCGACTGATGTGACTTTTGTTTCTTAACTGACATCAGAAAAACGGTTTTTAGCATCTAAAATACCTAAAACACGCAGTATGATATTTTTAATCAAATGAAAAACACCAATAAAAATGACTTAAAGTGTCCAAAATCTGCAAAAAAATGAGCTGCGAATTGGGCATTTTCAGAAAGTCCCGCCCCCAGTTCGTGACGTCACGCCAAGACGTCTTGCATTGCTGAAAAATCAAAACAATGGCTTCAGATTCGGAGAATATGCTTTCTTGTTACACCTCCAGTGATGAATATGATTCAAGTAGTTCTGAAGAGGAAAGCATACAAGTTTGCAATCGTTTTTTTCCGTGTCATTTTGAGGCAAACGGGCAGGGGGGAATGTCGCACCCAAAAATGGGGACCAGCTCCTGTGAGGAATGAATCAGCCGGTTTCCACAGGCTGATAAAGTCCTTCCATGGAGCTTGGACGTCCTCTTCTGGCGGCTTTTGGGTGCAACATCAAGGTTTTCAGACAAACAGTACAGCAAAATACATTGACGTGATGGACTGCTGCAATGTGTCTTTTTGTCGGTCGGGGGGTGGTACTTTAGTGACGTCATGTGAGGATCGACACCAACTCAAAAACAAGACTTCCTGAATATTCAGCGTGAGTCTTAAAACGTAAAATATAGCTATATGCGGTGCAACCTTTGTAAAATACGCTCAGTAGAGGTCATTTGAAGCCATTTTACAAATTATGGACACAACTTGCTCTGAATCACCAAAAGGGACACTTGGTTACTCGCGCCCACACGATGTGGATTCTCGGAGGACCCGAACGCCACACCAGGGGCGAGTGGGCCCGAGTACCAAGGTCCACAGTAATAAGAGCCCGAAGATCTGGAAGAGGAACGCTCTTAGTTCCGACATTGCACCTCTTTTTGGTAAAAACCCTTTTCACCCCCCCCCCCCCCCCCCCGCCCCACGAATACCTGCGGTGGGGGGCACGTTGCCCACGAAGCGGACGGTGGCCCGATGCTCGCCGCATGCCACCCGCCGGCCCAGGGCGTCCGGCGAAACCTCGGCGTCCGTCTGCTCCGCCGCCATTCCTGCCGTCTAAGCTACGACGTCTAAGCGACGGTTCATTTCACGAAAATTACAAAACAATAAAGGGGTGGGGGGTTGAAGACGGAAGCCTTCGGACGCTCATGAGCAAAAACTAAACATGGCTTTCTCGCCACCGTCGGACACTTCCGAGGGGACTCTTTTACACGACGCACTCCGGTTTTCCCACTCACATTCTGTTCCGATTGTACGGCGCTTAAAATACGAAACTTGACATTTGACTCTTTTCGTGTGCGTGCCTCCATGCTCCCCCATTCAACAATTTATGTTTTCGTCGAGTAAATAAGTTGAAGAAGAAACGGTGGCGTGGAACGCGGACTTTGGTTTCCCACCGGACATATTTAGCATACGGTCCGCAGTCGGACACTTCTTGGGGGAATTGTTTTACACTACTCACTCCGGTTTCCCACTCACATCCTGTTCCAATTATACGGCGCTTAAAATACGGAACTTGACATTTGACTCGTTTCATGCGTGTGCCCCTCCCCCTCCATTCAACAATTTATGTTTTCGTCGAGTAAATACGCTCAAGACGAAACTGTGGCGTTGGAAAGCGGAGTTTGGTTTCCCACCGGACATATTTAGCTTACGGACAGCAGTCTTCCGGCCGACCGCACGAGTCCCTTAAGAAGTCCATATCGCTCTTTCTGTTTTGTTTTGTTTTGTTTTGTTTTGTTTTGTTTTGTTTAATTTAGTTTAGTTTCTGTTGAGGTGTTTTTGCATTCCGACAAGAAATCAAGACTCGGCGGCGTTCGAGCCCCAATTCCGACCCAGTCACGAGCCTGGACCGAGGTGAAGCTTTGACGAGGAAAACCATGAAGAAAAAAGATGCTCAGAGGTTTGTCCCCCTTCAATACGTCATCGTGACGTTTGTGACAGAAAAATAATAATCTATTTCATTTGTAAGCGCCTTTCCAAACTCAAAAGGTCACTTTACTTTACAGTCACAATATATTTTTTCTGTGGGTGAGCAGCGGCAGCCACATGCGCCAGCGTTCACTCAACCTGGAATAACTCAAATAGATAGAAAGTTATCTAGCTGGCTAATAGATAACTAATCGATAGCTAGTTAGGTAGCCAGCTAGATAAATAGCTAGATAGTCAGAAATCTAGCTAATAGCTAGCGAACCACGGCTGTCAGTGTTTGCATGTTTTCACCAATTTTCCCCGGATGTGAAAAATCTGTTTTTTTGTGAATTAAATTGGAATTTATAACCATACCAATGCGCTTGACAACATAGTCAACATGAAGCAAGATAATAAACATAACTGTAACATAAAATAATAAGAGATATACACACACACACACGGACTTGCCGTTTGTAACATTTGTTGCGGATTCGTCCGCGTTGTGCTCAGCGCTGACTACCACGTGGGTCAAGTGTCGGGAAGTTTGCTCCACAAGAACCCAGCTGGGGCTTCCGGTTCGCTTGCGGCCCTTTTCAGCGCCCCCGCGCCGTCTGGGGGTGCCCTCTTCAAGGTGGCGCCACTGGTGAGTCCCGCAGCTGGGCAACTTCACCTAAACACCCGATTTTGGGCGCATTTGACGAGACACCCCCCCCCCCCCCCTTTGGTGCTTCCGCAGCCCAGCGCGCCATCGGAAGCTCCCGAGGTCAAAGGTGAAGCTGGCCCGAAGCCCAAAGGGAAGAAAATCCCCAAAGTGAAAACGGACGGCGAGCAGAAGCTGGAGACCAGGTGACCCGCCGGCGCCAGGCCCAAGGTTCTTGGTGTGAACGAAGAGAGCTGGCTTTCCTAACAAGGAACTGGAAAATGGGAGCTGACTTTTTTATAATAATAATAATAATAATAATAATAATAATAATGACGACACATAATTTTACAGTCACATAATTTTTTTAATGTGGGTGAGCAGTGGCAGCCATTCGCGCCAGCGTTCACCCTACCCGGAAGTAACACAGCAGCAGCAGCTAGCTACGTAGCTGGTTAGATATCCAGGCAGCTAGCTAGCTAGATACATAAACAAATAAATATGTAAACAAATAAATAAAATACATAGATAATAATAATAAATATTGAAATAGATAGGTAGCTGGCTCGGTAGCTAGCTAGGTAGCCAGCTAGCTAGATACATAAATAAATAAAATACATAGATAAATAAATATATAAACAAACAAATAAAATACATAGATAAATATATAAATAGGTAGCTAGCCATGTAGCTAGGTCGCTCGCTAGCTAGGTATCTAGGTAGCTAGCTAGATACATAAATAAATAAAATACATATATAAATAAATACATAAAACAAATAAATAAAATAGAGATTAATATGCTGTTATTATTCAATTCTTCTATTTTTCACGAGTTGGTATGATAATATTATTCATATGAAAAGCAAATTAGTGACAGCTGATCATCAGACCAGAGTAACAACAGGGAACGGGAAAGTGAGTGGATGCTCTCTGTGCACATAGAAATCCTCTTTTCCTTTCGACTTTTCCCTTCAAGGGCGACGTCGCCACAGCAAATCAGTGTCCTCCATCTTTAGGGCTCAAGCCATATAAATAAAAGTGTATTTTTTACATGAGTAATTCGGTTTTTTTCACATAAGTTTACATGATTTTTGGTAGTTAATTAATTTAAGAAACAACAAAAAAACGAACAAACTGAGGAGCCATTTGAGAGCCAAAAGAGCCGGATCTTTTTAGTGAGCCGAGCCAAAAGAACTAGCTCTCTGAAAGGATCCGGATTTCCCATATAAATAAAAATATTTTATATAGTGTATTTTTTACATGATTAATTTGTTTTTTTCACATACGTTTACATGATTTTTGGTAGTTAATTAATTTAAGAAACAACAAAAAAAAGAACAAACTGAGGAGCCATTTGGGAGCCAAAAGAGCCGGATCTTTTTAGTGAGCCGAGCCAAAAGAACTAGCTCTCTGAAAGGAGCCGGATTTCCCATATAAATAAAAATATTTTATATAGTGTATTTTTTACATGATTAATTTGTTTTTTTCACATACGTTTACATGATTTTTGGTAGTTAATTAATTTAAGAAACAACAAAAAAAAAGAACAAACTGAGGAGCCATTTGGGAGCCAAAAGAGCCGGATCTTTTTAGTGAGCCGAGCCAAAAGAACTAGCTCTCTGAAAGGAGCCGGATTTCCCATATAAATAAAAATATTTTATATAGTGTATTTTTTACATGATTAATTTGTTTTTTTCACATACGTTTACATGATTTTTGGTAGTTAATTAATTTAAGAAACAACAAAAAAAAAGAACAAACTGAGGAGCCATTTGGGAGCCAAAAGAGCCGGATGTTTTTAGTGAGCCGAGCCAAAAGAACCGTCTCTCTGAAAAGAGCCGCAATTCCCATCACGACTGCCGACTTCCCGTCCAACTGATTTGGCGCCTTTGCAGGGAGCTCACCCTGCAGAACGCGGATGAGGCCGAGCGGGCGACACCCGGCCAGCGCAGGAAACGCGGCGCGGCGGAGGCGGGGCTAGCCATGGGGGCGGAGCGGCGGCTGCGGAAAAAACGGGACGAGCAAAGCAAGAACCGCAGGACGGCCTTCGTGGGCAATCTACCCGTCGGCTGCACCAAGAAGGTTCGGCGACCTTTAATAATAATAATACATTTAATTTCTAAGCGCCTAAGTTTGTCTGCGGGTGAGCAGCGGGAACCACACGTGCCAGCGTTCACTACACCCAGAAGTAACTCAAATAGATAGAAAGCTAGCTAACAGATAGATGATAATAATAATTAATAATACATTTTATTTTAAGGTGGGAAGAGAATCGATGTTACCAATGTTTTGGAGGAATTGAGTTCCGGAGTTTGGGGGCAGAGCAGCTGAAAGCCCTGTCACCCATCGTGCTGAGGCGGGCAGGGGGGCACACAGAGGTGGAGGGAGGAAGAGGATCTAAAGGAACGAGAGGGAATAGAAATTTGAAGGTCGGATAGGTATGTGGGGGGGCAAGGTTATGGATAGCTTTAAATGTATAAAGAATAATTTTATAAGTTGATTTTATATTTGACCGGGAAATAAATAAAATACATAGATAATAATAATAAATATTGAAATAGATAGGTAGCTGGCTCGGTAGCTAGCTAGGTAGCCAGCTAGCTAGATACATAAATAAATAAAATACATAGATAAATAAATATATAAACAAACAAATAAAATACATAGATAAATATATAAATAGGTAGCTAGCCATGTAGCTAGGTCGCTCGCTAGCTAGGTATCTAGGTAGCTAGCTAGATACATAAATAAATAAAATACATATATAAATAAATACATAAAACAAATAAATAAAATAGAGATTAATATGCTGTTATTATTCAATTCTTCTATTTTTCACGAGTTGGTATGATAATATTATTCATATGAAAAGCAAATTAGTGACAGCTGATCATCAGACCAGAGTAACAACAGGGAACGGGAAAGTGAGTGGATGCTCTCTGTGCACATAGAAATCCTCTTTTCCTTTCGACTTTTCCCTTCAAGGGCGACGTCGCCACAGCAAATCAGTGTCCTCCAGGAAAAGAGCCGCAATTCCCATCACGACTGCCGACTTCCCGTCCAACTGATTTGGCGCCTTTGCAGGGAGCTCACCCTGCAGAACGCGGATGAGGCCGAGCGGGCGACACCCGGCCAGCGCAGGAAACGCGGCGCGGCGGAGGCGGGGCTAGCCATGGGGGCGGAGCGGCGGCTGCGGAAAAAACGGGACGAGCAAAGCAAGAACCGCAGGACGGCCTTCGTGGGCAATCTGCCCGTCGGCTGCACCAAGAAGGTTCGGCGACCTTAATAATAATAATACATTTAATTTCTAAGCGCCTAAGTTTGTCTGCGGGTGAGCAGCGGGAACCACACGTGCCAGCGTTCACTACCCCCAGAAGTAACTCAAATAGATAGAAAGCTAGCTAACAGATAGATGATAATAATAATTAAAATACATTTAATTTTAAGGTGGGAAGAGAATCGATGTTAACAATGTTTTGGAGGAATTGAGTTCCGGAGTTTGGGGGCAGAGCAGCTGAAAGCCCTGTCACCCATCATGCTGAGACGGGCAGGGGGGCACACAGAGGTGGAGGGAGGAAGAAGATCAGAGGGAACCAGAGGGAATAGAAATTTGAAGGTCGGATAGGTATGTGGGGGGGCAAGGTTATGGATAGCTTTAAATGTATAAAGAATAATTTTATAAGTTGATTTTATATTTGACCGGGAGCCAGTGGAGCTCTTGGAGGATGTGGTGAAAGGATGAGGTTCTGGTGATGATCCGGGCTGAAGAATTCTGGACCACTTGAAGTTTCTGAGGGACACCAAAGAGAAGTGAATTGCAACTAGCAAGATAAATAGCTAATAAATAGCCAGCTAGACAGTTAGCTATATGGCTATCTAGCTAGTTAGCTAACTGTCTAGCTTGCTATCTATTTGCTATTTAGCTAGCTACCTATATTTGCTATCTATTAGCTAGCTACCTAGCTGGCTATCTCTTTGCTATCCATTTGCTATCTAGCTAGCTACCTAGCTGGCTATCCATTTGCTATCTGTCTAGCTAGCTAGTCCCCCCCCCCCCCCCCCCCCCCTCTGTTCACGTGCTCGCTCTGTCACGCCACAGACGCTGCTGAACATGTTCCGGGCCGACGGCGCCATCGAGTCCATCCGCTTCCGCTCCATGGTAAGAAAAGTGACCCCGTCGGGTGTGGCGGAGGCGCACGCTCATGTCACATGTCGTCGTCGCCGCAGGTGCGAGAGGACCCGGCTGTGTCCCGCAAAGTCGCCGCCATCAAGTGAGTCGCGCCAGCCAATCGACGCTCGGCAAATGTTGAGTGACACCATTGACCCCGCCTCCGCCGTCTTGTGTCGCCAGGCGCCAAGCTCACCCGTCGGCGCCGAGCATCAACGCCTACGTGGTCTTCCGGGAGCCTCAAGCGGTGGCCAAAGCGCTGCAAAGGTGGCCCGTCGCTCGTCACCCGTCACGTCGGCCCCTCCCTCGCTGCCATTTTGCGCGTGTCCGCCTCCCCGCAGGAACGGTGTCGAGATCCAGAAAGATTTCATCATCCGCGTGGACCGCGTCAGCGCCAAGGCGGCCCAAAGCGTAAGTCCGCGTGCCCGTCTCTCGTTTGGACAAAACGGCCGCTGACTGCGGGTGAGCAGCGGCAGCCACACACGCCATTGTTCACTCAACCAGGAATAACCCAAAAAGAATAAAAGCTAGCAAGTTAGCTAGATAGCCAACTAGCTAGCTAATTGATAGTAAATAGCTAGTGAGAGATTGGATTGGATTTGCCTTTATTAGTCTCGCAGTGGAGAAATTTCCGATAATTCATTTAGAAATATAAGATAGCTAGATCGCAAATAGAGAGCTAACTAGTTAGCTAGCCAGATAGCCAGCTAATTGATAGCTAATAGCTAGTGATATTGATAGCTAGCCTGCTCGATCGCAAATAGAGAGCTAAGCTAATAGAGCTAGCTAGATAGCTAATTGATAGCTAGTAGCTAGCGAGATCGCAAATATAGAGCTAGCTAGCTAAGAGAGTTTGCTAGTTAGCTAGATAGCCAGCCTGCTAATAGCTAGCAACATAGATGCCAGCTACCTAGATTGCAAATAGTGAGCAAGCTAGCTAAGAGTGCTAGCTAGATAGCCAGCTCGCTAGCTAATAGCTAGTGAGATAGCTAGCTAGATCAAAAATAGAGAGCTAGTTAGCTACTGACTGGCTGGCGTTTGCGTCCGCAGCACGACCACAAGCGTTCAGTCTTCGTGGGGAACCTCCACTTCGGTGAGTCTCGGTCGCCCCGGGCCACCTCAGTTGCCCCGTCACCGTGGTAACGTGTGCCAACGGCCGCCAGAGTTGAAGGAGCTGCCGCTGCGGCGCCACTTTGAGCAATGCGGCGCGGTGGAGGCCGTCCGACTGGTGCGCGACGCCCGCACGGGACTGGGAAAAGGATTCGGTTACGTCCTCTTTGAGGTAAGCGCTCGCCCGCCCAGCACACCCGAATTTCGACCGCCAGCCACTCAGGCGCCGTCCGTGTCCTCCGCCATCAAGAGTTGCGACGCGGTGCAGCTGGCCCTCAAGCTGGAAGGCAGCAAGGTGGAGGGCCGCGCCATCAGGGTGAGAAGGTCCGCCCAGAAGGAGGCCGGCGCCGGCGACCGGTCCCAGGGCCGCCCTCGCCGCCCCAAGGACACGTACAAAGGCGAGATGGCCCATCCCGGGCGAAGAGGCAAGAAGAGAGCCGGCAAGAAGAAGGCCGGAAAGAACATCCCCGCAGCTAGCTAGCTATATAGCTGGCTATTTATCCATTTGCTAGCTATTTGCTATCTGTCTAGCTAGCTACCTATGTAGCTGACTCTTTATTAGCTATATGGCTACCTAGCTAGTTAGCTAACTGTCTGTTAGCTAGCTAGCTTTCTATCTATTTGAGTTACTTCCGGGTTGAGTGAACGCTGGCGCTTGTGGCTGCCGCTGCTCACGTGCAGATAAACTGATTTTGTGACTGTAAAGTGGCCTTGAGAGTTTTGAAAGGTGATTAGAAATGAAATGGATTATTATTATTATTAAATTGCATTTGAAACGTGGGTGTTGCCGTTTCCTTTCCACTTTTGGGCTATCTCCCTCCCACTTTTGGCCCACCCCCGCACTCAACCAACATACAGTGATACCTCGGTTTACGAACCCCTTGGCTTACAAACTTCTCGATTTGAAAACGTTAAATGTATGAAAATTTAAGCTCTGCATACAAACTTCGGGATATACACAGAGTGCCACAATGGGTGATGTGTTGTTCGCGAACGAGCCTGTTCCCCTAACAAGGAAATGGCGGCAGGCTTATTTTTTTTCCTCTATTCCCCGCCGCCGGTCTTCGGTTAAAGCCACGTGATTGGTCAAGAACGCAGCAGTTGGGGGGTGGGGTTACAGAAATTACATTAAACATTAAATAGATAGGCAGACGACACAGAGTGAGACAACAGTGAAATTTGGACTCGTTTCAACTTTATTGATAGTTCAAAGGCAGAGTGTAGACTGCAAGGTTAAAATATCCCATCAATCAGGCTCCACAAAAAAACCCACACGAGCCATCTGTACACTTGATGCAAAAAGCTGTCAAAGTCAGCTTTATTGTCAAATATGCTAATATGCATCACATACAGCATAGATGACATTACTGTCCTCTCGGACCCAGCGTGCAAGGCACTTATGATACCCAACTAAACAACCCAGCTAAACAGAACACACTGGATGAGGAAATAGGTAAAAATATCGCAGAGAAAGCAGGGCAACTTCACTCGGATATTGTCAAGAGGCAACCTGGAAGTTCGTCATCCATTGATGATTTCAAGGCTAGCCACGGATGGTTTGAGAACTTGAATTGTCGTACAGGGATTCATAGTGTAATTCATCATGGTGAGCCAGCCAGTTCTGACGATAAAGCTGCCAAAGCTTAAAAGGAATCATTCCTCAAGATGGTGGAAGAAGAAGGCTACGTTCCTCATCAAGTGTTTAATGCCACTCCATTCCATCAAGCCATCGACGACCATCTCAAAGGGCAATAAAACCACTTTATTATACAGTACAGTTTATTTCTTCCATTATGGCACATTTATTATACATAAAATAAGGTCTATTTTGTGCAGTTTTAAAGGACAACCGACGTCTCCGGACAAGTTGCGTCCATAATTTGTAAAATGGCTTCAAATGACTTCTACTGAGCGTATTTTAATAAGATTCCGCCACATATAGCTACATTTTACGTCGAAAATGATGTTTTATGGGGCCCTGGGAACGGATTATTCTCATTTTAATGCTTTGCAATGGGAAAATAATGTTTGGGACACTTTTTGCCTTTCACACTGGGAAGCAATTAAGTCGGAAGCTAAGGTGTACACACCAGAGCAAAGGGAGTCGTTAGAAAATGGTACGGCGTCTCGGTCCCCCACGAGCTGGGCCTCAGAGCAGTTTGGGCCGGGCCGGGTTGGTCCTGACGGAGGAGAAGGCCCCGATGTGGTCCACCAGGTTGGGCTCCACGCTGTGCGAGCGCTCCCCTGGCGCGGCGCGCACCGCCCGGTACAGGGCCGTGTCCTTGGCGTGGCCCTCGAAGCAGAAGGCCCGGTCCAGGTAGTCGGCCACCCTCAGCGACGCGTTTCCCGGGTACAGCATGGCGGGCGTGCAGCACTCGGTGGCGGGCGACACGGCGTAGAGCTGCGGCGAGAGGCGGCGCGCCTCCAGCAGGTAGTGGCGGCCCAGCAGCTCGCACGCCGCCATCACGTACACGGCCAGCAGCGCCAGGTGGCCGGCGGACATGCGCAGGGGCAGCCGCAACGGGTTCCGCAGGCCCAGCAGGCCCAGCAGCAGGCTGGCCCCCAGCAGGCCCAGGCCCAGCCACTCCAGCAGGCGGTAGGGTTCCGGGTTCCAGTAGCGCTGCAGCCGCTCGGGGTGGTACAGCTTGACGTAGAGCGAGCCGGCGGCGAAGCGCCGGCTCAGGAGCTCCCTCAGCACCGGGAAGAAGTCGGGCAGCGGCACGGCGTCGTCCTCCAGGACCACCATGTTGCGGGGTCGGGCCAGCCCGAAGGCCCGCCGCAGGCAAAACACGTAGTCCCGCTTCTCGCGCTCATAGGTGTTGACGGCGGGCCCGCGCGGCTCCGCCGCCGCCGCCTCCGGCCGGCGCACCACGCGAAAGTGGCGCTCCAGCAGCCTGGCGTCCTCGTTGACCTCCGGCCCGCTCGCCACGTCGCACAGCACCACCTGTCGCGGGACATCGGACACGTCAGGGGCCTGACTCAGGTCGCGGTCGGGCGCCGCAACGCACCTGCGCGCAGGGTTGCTCGCCGCATCCCCCCAGGAGAGCGCTCAGCTCTCGCATCGCCTGCAGGAGGTAGTGGTACGCCAGGGCCTGGCGCCGCCGCGTCGTCACCACCGTCACCAGCAGCTCGGGGTGGCGGGAAAGCTCGGCCGGCGCGGCGGTGGCGGCGGCGTCCTGCCAGAAGCGCAGCGCCTCCTGACCGCGCCGCAGGCTCTGGCGCAGGGCGTCCTCGCTCATGGCCTCCAAGTAGAACGAGCTCACAAAGTAGTACGAGTGCAGCAGGCGGTGGCACACGGCCGGAAGAACCACGCCGAACGTCAGCGCGAACAGAACCAGCAGCTGCGTGGCGCCGTTGGACCAGCGCAGCCGGCGAAGCGCCTGCATCGGGATTGGTGGCCTGCGTTCGCCCGTGCGCTCGCCCTGGCAGAGGAAAGCATCCAAGCGACCGTTGGCGTCAAATGACGGCGTTCCGTATATCTTCTTCTTTTCCTTTGGGCTTTTCCCTTCTGCTCATTTATTATACTCCATTTGAACCTATTTGATACCGTTTTAATTTGAATTTAAAAAAATGATGCTCTCGACTTTGCCAAAGACAGGCAAAACTGGTTTGGTCTCATTGGAGGACCGCACCTTCAGGAGCACCTTTGGGTCGGAACAGCTGATTTCCGCCCCCTCCCGATCAATTGCATGACTTATCACGTTTTTTGTTCTTTTGACTTCAAGACGGCGCCGCGAGAGTGGCTGCCTTTCCAGCCTTTTCATGTATTTTGTTTTTCTACTTTCATTCCTTTCATCACTTTGCTGCTGTGAAATGTAAATGTCTCCACTGTGAGACGAAGAAAGGCAAATCCAATCCAATCCAATCAACGCAAAAGTTCGGACGGCGCGTTAGATTGATTTCAGGTGTGTGATTTTGGTAGAAAAAAAGGTGATATGAATCAGGTGAAAACGTAAAGCGAAAGTTGCGTCGACGTGAGGAAATGTTTGCCACCTCGCACTCACCCGCCGTCACTTGGTCGCCCGCCGTCACTTGGTCGCTCGCGACCCTCACGCCGAGACGCCTCGCGAGCTTTGGCTCGCCGCCTTTCGCTCCAACGCTTACCTCGGCTCTCTTCCGCCATCGTGACGTCACGACCCCCCTTCCTTATACCTTGTAGTGATGGGAATTTCGGCTCTTCTCAGAGAGCCGTTTTTTTGGCTCGGTACACCAAAAAGATCCGGATCTTTTGGCTCCCTATTGGCTCCTCAGTTTTTTGTTGCTTAAATTAATTAACTACCACAAAATCATGTAAAATTATGTGAAAAACGAATTACTCATGTAAAGAAATACACTATATCAAATACGTCTGTGTTTTAGTAATAGTTTTATTTATTTGGCTTTATTTATATGTGCAGAGTTAGGGGATGCTAACATTCACTTTCCCTGTTGTTACTCTGGTGTGATGATCAGCTGTCACTAATTTGCTTTTCATATTAATAATGCTATCATCATCTTCTTCTTTTCCTTTCAGCTTTTCCCTTCAAGGGGTTTGCCACAGCGAATCAGTGTCCTCCATCTTGAGAGGTTTGTTCCGCATGTTTGTTTTGGCCAAGCTTTTACGTCGGATGCCCTTCCTGACACAACCCTCTGTATTTGTCCGGGCTTGGAACCGGCACAAGAAGACTTATGTCTATTTTGTGCCTAACTCAAAATGGTCATCGGCACAGCAACATTCAAAAAAGCAAATACTATACTCACCATTTGATAATGCTATCAGACCAACTAGTAAAAAAAATATCATAATTGAATAATAACAACAACAGGATAATGTAATAACATTTGTCCACCTGTCTACCCTAGCCCCCCCCCCCCTTCTCCTCACTGCTGCGTGTGTCTTTAATTCTCCCCTCCCTTCTTTACAACGGATATTGACCAATCACGTGCGGCTTAAACCAAAGACCGGGGGCGTGGAATAGAGGACAAAAAAAGTCGGCTCCCATTTCCGGCTCCTTGTTCAGAACCGGCTATGTTCGTTCACTTCAGAGATCCAGCTATAAGAACCGGCCCGTTCACGAACGACACAACACTCATACCTTGAAGTGATGGGAATGAATTCCGGCTCTTTTCAGAGTGCCGGTTCTTTTGGCTCGATTCACTAAAAAGATCCGACTCTTTTGGCTCCCAAATGGCTCCTGTTTTTTTTTTTTTTTTTTTTTTGCTTTAATTAATTAACTTCCCCTCTAAAGATGGACCACACTGATTTGCTGTGGCGACCCTTTGAAGGGAAAAGCCGAAAGGAAAAGAAGAAATTAATTAACTACCAAAAATCATGTAAAATGATGTGAATTACTCACGTAAAAAATACATTACAGTATATCAAATATTTTTATTTATATGGCTTGATTCATATGTGCACAGAGAGCATCCGCTAACTTTCACGTGCCCTGTGGTAACTCAGCTGTTACTAATTTGCTTTTCATATTAACAATGCTATCATACCAACTAGTAAAAAAATATAATAATTGAATAATAATAACAGCATAATATACAGTTGACATTTTTCTTTTACGATGTTTAGAATATCTTGTTTTCTAGCCTTTCACCCCCGCCACCCCATCCCCTTTCAAATTGCTGCTGTTGACTGCAAATTTCCCCATTGTGGGACGAATAAAGGTTTTCTGATTCTGATAATGTATTAACATGTGTCCACCTGTCTACGCTAAGCCCCCTCCACTTCCTCCTCAGTGCTGCGTGTGTCTCTTCCCTGCTCTACCACGGATATCGACCAATCACGTTCGGCTTTAACCGGGGACTGGGGGGCGGGGAATACAGGGGAAAAAAGTCAGCTCCACTTTCCGGCTCCTTGTTCACTTCAGAGATCCGGCTCTAAGACCCGGTTCGTTCGAGAACGACACATCACTAATACCTTCGCGGACCTCCACCAGAGCGGGCGGCCGACATGGCGGACGCGAAACGTCAAGTTGGTTGGTTTAAGAGGTTCTCGCGAGTCCGTACGTGGGTGCCCGATACACGCACCGAGGTCACCGTTTCCGGCCCAAATTCTACACGAGTTGTCAGGAAGTGTGGCGACTCATAAACAGGTGCGCAATGGCGGCCGCTCCAAGAGCGGGAAATGCCCGCGGATTGGGCGACAACCCGGAAGTGGCGAGCGAGCGATAAAGTGCGCGCGTATTTGACGTGACCGCATTTGACCACTGTGTAGCGCCGCGGGTCAATCACCTTGGTCTGCTTTTGTCCGCCTGGTCCTTCCACCAATCGTGAAAAAAGTCACTCCTGTATGACTAAGAGCTTACAAGTACGATTTAGCTACCATTAGCTAGCTATTAGCTGGCTAGCTAGCTTTCTATCTATTTACTTCCGTGTTGAGTGAATGTTGGCTCAGTGTGTTAGCTAACTAACTAGCTAGCTGGCTATTAGCTATCTAAGTGGCTAGCTATTGTTAGGTTAGAATATTACAGGCTAATATTAGCATTTTACGGTTATCTAAAATTGTAAATATTATGGACGGAATACAATTTGATCTAATGCAGAATTCTGGGTCTCAGCTCCTTTACACAGAAAATATTTGTGTGCCCTCAAAATTAGGTGAGACAGAGACAAGGTCCCTTTTTGTAGGGTACTACATGCAAATTCAAATTTGGCTCAAACAAAGAAGAATAATCGGCAGTGGGTTGGATCCCGGAGACGTCTCAAGTTGCCTTTGCCAAGATAGCGTTGGTTTATCTTGTAGCATTAACCTCCACCATACAGCCTTGGCCATGTTGTATTCCTTTGCTTCCACTGTGTGATAAGAATCAGCTGACCCCTTGAACCTCCAGCACCTGCAAAAACATACCTCCAAACGAACACTCCATGTCATGTTCGCTCATTCATTCATTCATTGAAAACAAAGCATTATTTCTACTGAACAAATCACGATTTTAATGTTCATCCTACAATGTTTAAATGGCTAACTAAATGTGCTTATTTCCTTCATTTATCTACTTATTTATGTATTTGTTTATTTATTTATGTACTTATTTATGTATTTGTATGTTTGTTTATTTACCTATTTATTTATTTGGATGTCATCTGTACTTCTTTGAAGGTGTCGGACGGTTCGCTTCTTATCCAAGAAACTTCGTCAGCCAACTAAAGTCTTACTGGTAGTATCGGCCCTATGTATATATCCCGACTGTCCAGACATGGCTGTGCCGGACACTGCTATGATAGGTCCCTGCTCTCAGGTTGGGGGGAGCAGAGGACTACTCTCTGCCGCTCCACTGATTGTTCCTACTGTCCTGACTAACGACTGGCCTGATTGCCCCACTTGCTCTGGTATCACCTCATCAGCATTACTAATCCTATTTTGCCTAAGCAGGCTATTGTATGAACGATCCAAATTGAATCTCCTGAAAATTGCTTCTTTTACTCCCCTTTCAAACCATCTATGTTCTTTCGCTAAAATTGTAACCTCATTGTCGTCAAATGAGTGGTTGCTAGCTTTCAGGTGCATATGGACTGCCGATTGATTGGGGTGAGGTTAGAAATGAAATGGATTATTATTATTAGTAGTAGTCAAAGTCATCTTTATTGTCAAATATGCTAATATGCATGACATACAGCACAGATGAAATGACCGTTCTCTCGGACCCAGCATGCAAGGCACTTATAATGACTTTAACAAACATAATAAACATGAAAACGCCAATTTGCCGGGAGGGAGAGGGGAGCCGCTGCGTGATCACGCGCCGCCATCTTGGGGAAAAAAAACAACAAAAACAAATATGACAACACAAAGACACAGAGTCATTCATTCTTCAGGACTTGTGTCTTTGTGTTGTCATATTTGTTATTTTTGTTATTATTATTATTATTATTATTATAAAAAGAGGCCTTTAAACCCCTACACACACACGCGCGCGCACACACACGCGCGCACACACGCACACTCCTTGTTTCTGCTTCAAATTTTAGGAATATTTATTTTGAATTTAGCGAGAATAATGATTAAATTCATAAGATTATTAAAGAAGCCTGTTTAAGAAACTTAGATTGTATCCTCATTTTGTGTAGCGCTGTAATACTGAGCTGATCTGGCAACCCAGCCACTACGCTACATCACGTGACTTGACAGAGATAAAAGCCAGTTTATGTCATTACCAATGACTTCCTTGCATGAATAAACTTGTCATAAACAGGATTTTATTGGGGAAAAACATATTTAAATGTTGTTATCAGTGACAACCAAATCAGTAATGGCGAATGTAAATAAATGTGTACTGGAAGATTAACACAAAGTATTTGTTTTGTATGACATGACATTCTCTTTAATTGCATTACATGAAATAATAAAAACATAAATGCTAAGAAAACGTGCAAATGTGTATTATTCTTACCCTGCCATGCATGTGCAGTGAGCACAGTAGACAGTTCCTGTTGCTTTCTTGACGCACACTCATGGTTGGTGAGGCTTGTCACGAAGACGTTGGGAGGGTATCGCCTTTGTCTTCAAAACGCAAAAAATGCACATCATAATGGAAGATGGGGAAGACATGTCCACTTTTCACGTATTCGTAAGCCTTCAAAGATTTGTAGGCTCTTAGACTGTCACAGGTGAACTGCCCTGGCGTGTCCGCGAGATAAAAGTAAATCTCTGTAAATGTTATGTCCGGCCATAACGTGGGATCGTCAACCCATGATGATGCCTTTAGTTTACACCATATGGATCGGGCAAAATACATGTGTCTGAATGATACCGAAGCTTCTGCACGTACCTAGCTCGAGTTTCAAGAGGTAAATTTTGCACATAATCCGATAATAGAGGAGATTTCACGGCAGGATGGTTCGCTTTGTTATTGTCGGCCATTGTTTCTCGAGCGGTTACTGCCTACCGCGGGGAAATGTCACGTGACTGGTGACGTCACGGCTGTAAACAACTAGCATTTCCTATACGTGTTGGACTTCTCGTACGACGAAGAGCGCAGCGGTAGCTCTGTGTGCTCCGGCAAATAAATATCCTACTTGTATGATCTAAACAAGAGGACCATCTCGACTCTTTATTCTCCCAAATGCATCGCGAAAACGCTGTAGAACTCAACAATCTGCCAAACTCAAAGCCAAACTGTTTTGAAAGAAGTTCGGGACGCTCTTGGCGTCGCTTTTACCTTGAGGCGGAACGTGTCCACTTTTGGTCACGTGACGTCCACTGCTGCATTCAAGGACGCTGCACCGATACCGAAAAAGACCAACTCACAATCGAAAACCAATAATAATAATAATAATAATAATAATAATAATAATAATAATAATACATTTCATTTCTAAGCGCCTTCAAAACTCTCAAGGTCACTTTACAGTCACAGGATCAGTTTTTCTGTTTTTCTGCGGGTGGGCAGCGGCAGCCGCACGCACCAGCATTCACTCAACCCGGAATAACTCAAATAGATAGAAAGCTAGCTAGATAGCTAATAGATAGCTCGCGAGATATTTAATAACTAGATAGCTAATAGATAGCTAGCTAGATAGCCAGCTCGCCAGATAGATAGCTAATAGAAAGCAAATATATAGCAAATCGATAGCCAGCTAGGTAGCCAGCCAGATAGCTAACTAAGATACAGCAAATAGGTAGCCAGCCAGATAGCTAGCTAATAGACAACAAATAGATATCCAGCTAGGTAGCAAGCTAGCAAAGTTTCGTTGGTCATTGTTCCCTCCTAATATTTGGAATGTAGAATTTAATTTTGGAATATTCTAACTCATAAAAATATTTTTCGGTCTCAATATTATACTGTATTTGGATTAGATTATATTAGATTAGCCTTTCGAGTGTCCTCCACCCTTAGCTATTCTCTCACATTGACAAACAACCATTTCCGCTCACAGACACGGATCATGACCAATCACGTGCGGCTTTAACCGAAGACTGGGGGCAGGGAATAGAGGTGTTAGGCCTTTTAGCCTTCTACTTTATGACCTTTTAGCTATCTATTAGCTGGCTGGCTACATTTCTATCTATTTAGCTTTCTATTAGCTATATAGCTATCTAGGTGGCTGGCTGTCTGACCAGCTATCTGTGGGCTATCTATTAGCTATCTACCAGCTGGCTTGCTAGCTTTCTATCTATTTAGCTTTCTATTAGCTCCATAGTTGCCTAGGTGACGAGCTATCTGG
The DNA here is from genome assembly GCF_051943395.1 of Hippocampus bargibanti. Lineage (NCBI taxonomy): Eukaryota > Metazoa > Chordata > Actinopteri > Syngnathiformes > Syngnathidae > Hippocampus > Hippocampus bargibanti. Next base: position 3,187,467 of record NC_142743.1, on the reverse strand, counting down.
CTAGCTACCTGTTGGATATCTATTAGCTATGTACTGGCTGGCTCGCTAGCTTTCTATCTATTTACTTGAGTGAACGCTGGCGCGTGTGGCTGCCGCTACTCACCCACAGAAAAACACCCTGTGACTGTAAAGTGACCTTGAGAGTTTTGAAAGACAGTTAGAAATTAAATGGATTATTATTACTTTGTGACAAAGTGAATTGATCCATAAAGCCAACCGTGCACATGCATTTGGGAATGTGGGAGGAAAGCGGAGCACCCGCACAAATCCGGCATTGGAAATATGTTGGCTATGTCTCCCAAATGCCATTTGAATATCGACGAGACAAGACTTCTTGTGATTGATCAACCCGTCCAAGGATTCGTCGAAAGGTGACGCGCTGCAATGGGCGGGCTCGTGATGTCACGGCCAGCGGAGACGGAAAGCTTGTTTTCCCACTGCACGCGAACGCCTCTCGACCACAAGCCTTCCGCGCGAGAAGAAAAGACGGGAGATGATCGACTCGTCGCCCGAGCGCACGACACGCGTCACGTGCACGCGCCACGCCGATTGACAAGCGAGCGAGTAGCAGGCGGACGCCAGAAGACGACAAAAGAGAAGAGGAGAAGAAAAGTTAGCGAAGATGACGAGCACGAGCGGCCCCGACGAGCGCGCGCGCGACGGAGCGGACGCGAGGAGCAAAGAGGTGAGTTCGTGGGCGCACGTCCGCGTGACCCTTTTCACATGAGAGCCGTAAAAGTTTGCAGGAAGAGCGAGAAGAGCGAGTCACGTGACCGACGAGCGAATCAATCACGAAATCAACTTTTGACGCTCGTTGCAAAAAAAACTATTCAATAACCGGAGAGAATCGAGCAGGTCTGAAGGGGTACTCGGGACCCCCCCCCCCCAAAAAAAAAATGTGCATAATATATCAAAAAAGTGCTTTCAAGGCACTTGTGAAAAAGTGTTCCCGTTTGCCTGCTTGTATTTTGAAAGTCTGACATGTTTCGTAGGATTTGGAGCTGGCGTCGGCGTACGTTTCGGACGCTCAATACAACAGGAATATCTTTTTCGACACGTCGCCGCGAGCCGTCCGGTGACCCCCACCGCCCGTCCACCCTTCTGACCGCTAGCCGCCCCCCACTGACTTTCTTCTCGTTGCCAACCGCAGCTTGTATCTGCTGTACAACCGCCGGTTGGCTCAGGTGCCGCTTTACTTCTTCATCCTGCTGGACTTGAGCTTGGCTGTCTTCGAGGATCCCGCCGTGGTTCCTCTGCCGCCATGGGTGAGCTCCCAGCGCTGGACCCCACCGCCCCCCACCGCCCCTCTCGCCATCCCTCGCTAAGGCTAAGCGTTGCGCGCAGGCCCCCATGCTAGCGGAGCTGCTGTGCCTGCACGTGTTTGCCCTGCGGCTGGTGCACTACGCCAAGGTGATCCCGCGAGACAAGTTCTGGAAGGACCCCAAGAACATCTGCATGATTGCCATCTTGGCGGTAGGAGGGGCCTCGCCGGGTCAGGGGTCGGACCACTTTTGTCCCGAAAGGGTCTGGACGTTGTCCAGGCCGCGCCGGAGGTTGACGAGGTCCCGAAAGCTCCGGGCCGGCCGGGGGTCTGAAAATTCTCAGGACCTTCTCAGGTTCGGCAATCCTGAGAAGGTCTTGAAGGTTTTCAGCGGAGCCTTTGACAAAGTCCCGGCAGGGAGCTTTGTAGGCGTTGAGGGGGGGGGGGGGGCTCGGAATCCACTTCCTGATCCTCGGCGGCGGACGCGCTTTCACTTCCCGCCTGAGCGCAAACGTGCCGAGTCAGTGTTGTTATAATATGAGCTTGAGCGTCGCGGTAGGCTGAAAAGGGGCGGGGTCAGAAGGCTACAGGCGGCGACGGCGGCCTTTGTGGTTCTCAGTTGACGTTGGCGGACATGATCATCTACGGCGCTCTGCACGCGGCCGGCTGCTACGCCCTGCGCTGGTCGCGAGTTCTGCGACCGCTCCTGCTAGTCAACGTGACGGAGGGGCGGCAGGTAAGATGGGCGACGGGACGGCGAGCGGGCGCTGACCACCGTGCGTGTCTCTCTGACCACCGTGCGTGTCTCTGGGCCAAGCTGCGCAGGGCCTTCCGAAGCATCCGCAACGCCCTGCCGCAGATCTTCACCGTCTTCCTGCTCTTCATCTTCAGCATCCTGATCTTCTCGCTTATGGCGCTCAAACTCTTCAGCAAGCGGTGGGTGGGCGTGGCCTTTCGCAGCGTCCTGATTGGCTTCTAATTTGTGCGAACGCGGGCGACGCAGAGACCTAAAGACCTCGGATGGGTCGCCGTACTTCTCCAACTACGGCGACGCCGTGTTTGACCTCTACGTGCTGGTGACCACGGCCAACAGCCCCGACGTGATGTGAGCGGCGACGAGCCCGTCCGGCGCCGCCGCCGCCGTCTCGCCCCGCATTCACCGCTAACCTTGGCGCCCGTGTGCTCAGGATGCCGGCGTACGACACCAGCTCGGCCTTCGCCGTCTTCTTCATCGTCTACATCCTGGTCAACACCTTCATATTCATGTCTGTCTTCCTCGCCGTGGTCTTCAACAACTACAAGAAGTACTTGAAGGTGAGCCACTTGCAAGGGGTCCAGGAAAGGTCCTCCAACCTTTCCAGAAGGTTCTTGGATCCTTTTGGGGTCATTCTGGAAAGGTCCTCCAACCTTTCCAGCAGGTTCTTGGATCCTTTTGGATCCTTCTGGAAAGGTCCTCCAACCTTTCCAGAAGGTTCTTGGATCCTTTTGGATCCTTCTGGAAAGGTCCTCCAACCTTTCCAGAAGGTTCTTGAATCCTTTTGGATCCTTCTGGAAAGGTCCTCCAACCTTTCCAGAAGGTTCTTAAATCCTTTTGGATCCTTCTGGAAAGGTCCTCCAACCTTTCCAGAAGGTTCTTAGATCCTTTTGGATCCTTCTGGAAAGGTCCTCCAACCTTTCCAGAAGGTTCTTGAATCCTTTTGGATCCTTCTTGGGACTTTGGAGAAGTTTCCGGCCTTGTTTTAAGTATGGTCCCAGAAGATACCCACAAAGCCCCCGCCAACCCCCTCCCCCCTTGCCTCCCAGGAGGAGGTGCGGCAGCTGGTTCGGGCCAAGCGGCACAAGATGGCGCGGGCCTTCGCCGTGCTTCAGGAAGGTCCCCAGGACGGAGCCGGCGGCGAAGCGCTGGTCAGCCGCGCCAACTGGAGCCGCCTGGTCCGATTGGTGCAGCCCGACATTAGCCACGCCCACACCGAACTGCTGTGGAGCGTCTCGGACGACCGCGACCGCGGCGCCGTCGGTGGGTCCCCCGATCGTACGAAGCTCAAAGGCCGCGAGCGGGTCGTCACGGTAACGGGACGTGCGGCGCCTCAGACAAGAGGGCCTTCGTGCAGCTGGCTGACCTTCTCAACATCCAAGTGGTGACACTCAAGTCCAGGCCGCACCCGCTGGGCCGCCTGTGCCCCGCCCTCTACCGCTCGGCACCCAGCCGCCTGCTCTGCCGATTGGTCCGGCACAGGTGAGGGAGCGGAGATTTTGTGCCGAATTATCGCCGCCCAGACTGCGTCTAACGCCTGTTTCCCGGGTCCGCGCGCAGGGCCTTCGCCGCGGCGTACGACCTGATCATCGTAGTCAACGCCGTCTTCATTGGGCTGGACGAGGACAAGCCCAGCGTGGGCAACGCCGAGTGGGCCTTCCTGGCGCTCTACCTGCTGGAGATTCTCCTCAAGCTCTACGTGGTGGAGCCCAGGAGCTTCTTTGCGGCGCACTGCTTCTGGAACTGGTCAGTGGCAAAACTTGGGAGGAGGTCCCGACTTTCGGGAGGTTCCCGGAAACCCTGGAAAGTCTTTGGATCTCAGAGGCTCTCAGGAACTTCTGAAGAGCTTCGCGGAAGGTCCGACAAAGTTTGGAAGAAGCGCCTCCGCTTTCTCTTTGCAGGTTCGACACCATCATCGTGGTCTGCGCGCTGGTCGCCACCATCATCAACGCCGCCCTGGAGACATGTGAGCTCCCTCCCCGACCGTCCCGAAAGTTCCGAAGGGTCCTTGGAAGGACCCGGAAGTTGTCGCCAAGGTCTTAGAAGTTCAGTTATTTGCACAACGAGGTCCTGACGTCTGTCCCGTTGTCCTTGTCAGCCGGCGGCTACACCAGCCGCCAGATCCTGGACATCGTCCTCATCCTGCGAGTGCTTCGCCTCATCCGAGTGGTGGACAGCATCAAGAGGTGCGGCTGCTAACTGTTAGCGCGGTGCTATCCCGCCAGCTAGCCAAGCACGTCGCGGACGAGCTAACCACCAGACTCTTTCCGTTAGGTTCCGCACCATCATGAACACGCTAATCCGCATCGGACCGGCTATCCTCACCTTCGGACAACTCATCCTGGTAAGAAGGTGCCCGGCGGGGCGGTGGCCCGGCGGGGCGGTGGCCCGGCGGGGCGGTTGACCGACTCCCCCGAGTCCCCCAGGTGGTGTACTACGTGTTCGCCGTGGTGGGCATGGAGCTTTTCAAGGGCAGGGTGAAATTTTACGAGGACGCCGGTGACCCGGCGGCGGGCGACTGCGGCAACCCGCTACTGCGTGGCAGCGCCTTCGCCAGGCTGGGCTACTGCAAGAACAACTTCAACAACGTGCTCAACGCCTTGGTGCTGCTGGTGCAGCTCACAGTCGTCAACCAGTGGCACGATATCCTGCCGCCTAGCCTAGCCTAGCCTAGCCTAGCTTAGCCTCCCGCGGGTTCCTCCGGCCTGGCCTTCGGTGTTGTCCTCCTTGACTCCCGCCCGCTCACTCCTGAGCAGCGGCTTTGTGGCCGTCACCCACAAGGCGGCCAGGATCTACTTTGTGCTCTTCCACATCACCGTGGTGATTATCATCATCAAGTAAGATGCCGTCGCCCCCACTAGCTAGCGCCGTGACCTGGTCCTGACATGCGCTTCCTGTCCCCGCCAGCATCTTTGTGGCATTTGTGCTGGAGGCCTTTTTTCTGGAGTACTCGCTGGACAAGAGTGACCTGCACACGGAGCTGGAGAAGAAAATCGAGGAGCTCCGGCTCGGCGTGGCGCAGTGAGGACACCGGCGCCCCCCTGAGGCCCCCGCCGCTTGCCGTTTCCGCGCTCGCTTAAATTGTCGCTTCCCAGGGAGGCAGCGGAGGAGAACCTGGTGGACGCCATGGAGACCAGCGACAGCGAGCGGACCCCTGAAGCATCCCAGAGCGACCAACCCAAGCTCATGTTTAAAATCGCCTCCAAAAGTAGGCCCCGCCCACATCCTGGCCCGCCTCAGAGTCCGGTCAGGACGTCAGGACGTGTTTTAATAATAATAATAATAATAATAATAATAATAATAATAATCCATTTCATTTATAAGCGCCTTTCAAAACTCTCAAGATCACTTTACAGTCACAGGATAAGTTTTTCTGTGGGTGAGCAGCGGCAGCCACATGCGCCAGCGTTCACTCAACCTAGAATAATTCAAATCGATAGAAAGTTAGCTGGCTGGTTAATAGATAACTAATAGCTAGCTAGATTGATAGCTACTAGATAGCAAATAGATTACAAATAGCTAGCTAGCAAGGTAGCCAGCTAGATAGCTAGGTAGATAGCCCCCTATTTTATAAAATGGCGATTTCTATGGTTTTTTGGTTTGTTTCTAAAATGGCGACCGTCAACAAGACTTCGGGTACCAAAAAATAGTACAGTAAAGTCTCGTTATATCGATATTCTAGGGAGTCCGAAAAAAATATCGATATAACCGGGACTATCGATATATCCGACCCTGTTTGCATGTAATTTTCTCCGTGCGTGCATAGAAATAGTATCGATATAACCGGGACTATCGATATATCCGATATCGATATAACGAGACTTTACTGTATTTAAAAAAAGTGAAGTGAATATTCCATTTAAATTTTCAATGTTGTGCTTCAGGGTATCGGACGGTGGACGCCTTGCTGCAACGCCTGTTCGAGGCCGACTTGGACCAGGAGGACGGCGACGGCGACGCTCACGACGCCAACGGAAACTTTGCCAATCCGTCCTTTGGCGCCGCTTGAGCATCATCTGATCTGCAATAAAGTGTCACCCCACCCCCACCCTTGTCATTCACGCCTGTCACTCACAACGTTGATAACTATGATTGACACAGACAGAGACCTCTCAGTCCAGGAAGGAGATCTTGCCCCAAGTGGAGGAGTTGAAGTACAGTGATACCTTGTCCTACGAACTTAATTGGTTCCCAGACAGAGTGTGTAAGGCGAAAAGTGTGTATTCCAAAAATTAATTTCCCATAGGAAAACATTAAAATGAGAATAATCCGTTCCCAGGTCCCCATAAAACACAATTTTCTCATAAATAAGCCATAAAACTACACAAAATCTACCTTATTTTATGTATAATAAATGTGCTTTGGCATTATACGTCTGTGTAAGCTCTCAGTCGTACATGAGTGGTCCATCGATGAGAAGGTTTCTTCAGCCGTCATCTGTACAAAATCTTCGAACCTTCGAAACCTTCAAATTTGTACAGATGACGGCTGAAGAAACCTTCTCATCGATGGCATTATAATGAAACAAATACATTGTACAGTATAATAAAGTGGTTTTATTGACCTTTGTCATTGTCGTTGATGGCTTGATGGAATGGAGTGGCCGGTTTCATTAGCATTAAACACTTGATGAGGAACCGTTGTACTAAATTCATCCTGTCTACTTGATAACTAATGTTAAGCAGATTCCTTACTTACAGACAGTGTATTGTCGGTGTTCAAATACCTATTTGAACACCGACAATACACTGTCTGTAAGTAAGGAATCTGCTTAACATTACTTGATGAGGAACGTAGCCTTCTTCTTGCACCATCTTGAGGAATGATTCCTTGTAAGCTCTGGCAGCTTTATCCCCAGAACTGTCTGCCTCACCATGACGAATGACACTATGAATCCCTGTACGATGCTAAAAGTTCTCGAACCATCCGTGGCTAGCCTTGATCGTCATCAATGGATGATGAATTTCCAGGTTTTCTCTTGACGATATCCGAGTGAAGTTGCCGTGCTATTTCTGCGATAATTTTACCTAGTTCCTCATCAATTGTGTTCTGTTTAGCTGGGTTGATCGCTTTTTGCATCAAGTGTACAGATGGCTTGTGCGGGTTATTTGTGGAGCCTGATTGATGGGATATTTGAACCTTGCAGTCTACACTCTGCCTTTGAACTATCAAAGTTGAAACGAGTCAAAATTTCACTCTTTTCTATCCATTTTCTCACTCTCGGTCGTCTGCCTATCTCTTTAATGTTTAACCCCCCCTCCCTCACTGCTACGTTCTTGAGGACAAAAACAAGTCGGCTGCCATTTTCTTTTTTGGAGAACGGCCTCACTCTCTGTCTATCTATTTAATGTTTGCAGCTCTGTGTTTCTGTAAACCCACCGCCACTGCTGCGTTCTTGACCAATCACGTGGCTTTAACCGAAGACTGGGGCGGGGAATAGAGGACAAAAACAAGTCGGCTGCCATTTCCTTGTTCGGAGAACGGGCTCATTCCTGAACGACACATCACTCATTGTGGCGCTCTGTGTGTATCCCGTGTGTATGCCAAGGTTAAATTTTCATACATTTAACGTTTGTAAACCGAAAAGTTTGTAAGCCAAGGGGTTCGTAAACCGAGGTATCACTGCATTTGTGAGTCTGGAGCCAGATGAGGTGGCTCAGGCATCTGATTTGGATGCCTCCTGGACGCCTCACTGGTGAGGTGTTCCGGGCATGCCCCACTGGCAGAAGGGATGACCCAGGACACACTGGAGAGACTATGTCACCCAGCTGGCCTGGAAACGCCTCGGGATCCGCCAGGAAGAACTGGAAGAAGTGGCTGGGGAGAGGGAAGTCTGGGTTTCCCTACTGAAGCTGCTGCCATCGCGACCCAGGCAGTGTTTTTGTCACTGCCTAGGAATGACCAAGGATTGGTCTTGTGAAGTCCTCGGTCGAGACGTTGGATTGGTCAGCAGGCAACGCAAAATAGTGGGCCACAAACAATGGGTCGGTCGCCAGAGAGGGCACCGTAGACCAGGGACTGTTTGCCAGTCAACCTTGGGGCACATACAGACCCATGATTGGCATGGGGGGGACAAAACCCAGGCGTAGTCTTAAGGGTTCTGAAGGTCATTGATTGATTCATGATAAGATGATACGATGAGGATTATTGACACCATTCGTAAGATTGAAGCATGCTGAGTCAGCGCCCAGAGCAAAAACCACGGTCACGAGACTCGCAGGCAGTCCCCAACCAATAGGGGTTATCGAGTCATTCGGGACGGTCAACAAACAAAACGGCGGTTGGGGTCCTTGGTATTATCTTGCGGGCACGATGACCTTCTCCCTGGAGTTTGCCTTGACCGGCGCTTTGGACCGAGACCGCCCAGCAAGGGCGGCGGGCTCTTGCGAGGCACTGCGCCACGTGGACCCCGGGTTCCTGGGCGGCGCAGCCCGGACGGGAAGCGGGGCTCCCAAGGGGGTCACCCTCCGCGGGGACGGGCTGTCGGTCCTGCGCTGGGCGGCGCTCGGACCGCGCTGGTTCCCCAATGGTCCTGGCGGGGCCGTACGGTTGCCCCCGGACCGGACGGAGACGAGGGCCGGGCGGGGGCACTGAGACGAGGCTCTGATGGACGGCTGCGCCGACACGGGCCTTCGCTGACACTTTGCCTTCCTGCGGAGAGAAAAGCACAAGGTGGACGTTTGGTCTTTGAGGCGCAAAGCGTGGCCGACAATGAGGATCCACCTGGAAGCGGAAGACACCAGAGGAGACGGCACGGCGGACGTTTCCGCAGGAGGTCTTCTAACGGGCCTGGGGATCCGACTTCCGGATCCCCACTGGTCCGCCCGCATCATCCCTGGGGTCCCCTTAAAGTCAGACGAGGTGCGGGTGTCCTCCTCGGATCCGGTGGCGGACAGGCTCTCCGAAGCCCGCTGACACTCGCCTTCCCCCGAGGACGGCAAAGACCAGGCCCCGGACCAGAGCCGCCGCCGCGGCCAGCGACCTTGTCGCCTTTGGGTCAGCAGACGAGCCGGGTCAGAGTCCCGCCACCCGGCGCGTCGCTGAAGCCGAGCCCGAGCCGACCGCGAGGAAGACGCCTCTGAGTCCTCCTCCGAGATCAGAACGGGAATCCTGCTCCCGAGTCGGGGCTTGATTGCCGACGCCGGTTCCAATTTCTTGCGGGTCGGTGAGGCGTCCGCGGCGGACGGCTTCTGCCTCGGACTGTCCTCACCTTCGGGCGAACAAACTATGGGGACCTGCTCCGGGGGGATTCCCTCAGCGGGACGCTCCTTGTCCGAGGTGTCCTCGGCACGGGGCTCGTGCGCCGGATCTTCCGCGGCGCGGCGCTCCGGCTCCCGAGCTGAAGACATGACATTGAGGTGGGATGTCTCGGCGATGTGGACAAATGTCCGCTCCACCTTGGCGAAGGGGGGCGACGCCGGTGCCACGGGGGTGGACGACCGCGCGTCCGGTCTGAGAGCGGGCGACAGGCGACCCGTCTCCGGGGGCGCCGCCTGGACGGCCTCTTCTAGGCGGGGGGTCGACCCGGAAGCCGCCGGAAAGTCTCCAGAGGGAGACCTGCGGGTGTCCCCGGGGGAGAAGAGGACCAGGGTCTTGGAGGCGTCCTCCAGGTCGGGGTCGGCTTCGGACGGGTGGTCCCTGGCGCCCCTCTGGTCCTCGGCCATGAGCGTGGAGGGGGCGGCGTCCTGGCTGCGCTCGGAGCTCTTGGGACTGGCGTCGCTGTTGGACTGGCTTTTGGTCACGTCGTCGTCTTTGGGGCTGGTGGGCTCGGACAGGATGCGGTCGGGGGCCGCCAAAGCCCGCCGCTGCGGCAGCGTTCCGGTCAGTATCACCGTAAGAAAGTCGCCGCGCTTGGCCACGAGCTTGGGCAGGAAGTGGAAGCGCTCCCGCTCGTCACCGTCGGCTTTGGTGCGGTAGTCGGGCGATGGCGGCGGCGCCGGGTCGCCCGCCGGGAGGCCGTGCGGCAACGGGGCTGACGGATCCTGAAATGGAAACGCGACGGGTGAGTTGACCACAAAGTGGGAGGAGCTGTGTTGTAATGAGGGTGGGGGGTGTCATAGCTGCATGCGATCGGTCCACAAACCAGCACAACACCTTCTTGTCACCGATGCCTATACGACTGCAAATAAGACACAATAAGGTCAAAAAGGTCACTTTTTGACCCCCCTTTCACTTTTTTTGACCCCCTCGCCCTCCAAAAATACTGTTTTATTGTAATTTTCTCGGTACGCGAGCTGTGAGAATTGCCTGATGACTTCACGCAACAATTGAAAAAGGTACAAAAAATGCATCGACACCAGTGTCTGAAATAATGTCTGCCCTGAAGCCCGTAGCGTGCAACTTTTACAAAACGTCTCCGCCTGGGTGGCCGACAACTTTTTCAAGAAAAAAGATTTTTTTTAATTTTATTATTTTTGCTTTATTCAATAAAGCAAACATTTGAACGAAGATTTCGAAATCTTCGTTTGGTTTGGACATTTCGGAATTTCGCTTCGTTTGGCAATTTGCATACTCAACACGGCAGCCAATCAGAAGCCTGCTTCGTGCTTCCGGACTTTCTCGAGCGTTTTAAGGTCGTGCATTTGCATATCATTTTCCAAAGTAGACGCACGCACAGAACCTCAGCCCCAGATCAATAAGGGGGGTGCGTACACGCGTGTACAAAAATTCATGTTTTATTTTGGTGGCAAAAAAAAAACAGTTCTTCCACGTTGTTCCATTTTATTGCGCAACAAAAAACATTTGATGATCTGAACCGAGTGAAGCTTGAAAAAGAGGAGGCGTGGCGAGGGGGCGCGGCCAGCGGGCACGACCGGGAGGCGTGGCTTGGCCTGCGCATCAATAATAATAATAATAATCCATTTGATTTATAAGCGCCTTTCAAAACTCTCAAGGTCACTTTACAGTCACAGGATCAGTTTTTCTGCGGGTGAGCAGCGGCAGCCACATGAGCCAGCGTTCACTCAACCCAGAAGTAACTCAAATAGATAGAAAGCTAGCTAGCTAACAGATAGCTAATAGAGAGTCAGCTCGAAAGTTAGCTAACTAGCTAGATAGCCATGTAGCTAATAGATAATCAGCTACATAGGTAGCTAGCTAATAGAAAGCAAATGGATAGCAAATAGATAGCTAGCTAGTTAGCAAATAGATAGCTAGCCAGTTAGCTAGCTAGATAGCAAATGGATAGCAATTAGATAGCCAGCTGCTGCACAAATGAATGCTCTGACAAAATGGCGGCTGGACTAGCTAGCAACAGGTTTTATTGTCCCCCTTTGTGTGTCAAAATGCACATTGCTTGTATTTCATCACCCTGTTATTCCCAAATAATCCACATTATGAGCCCCCCCTCATCCCCCAAAAAAAGATTATTCATTGCTTTAAATGAATTTATTGGATTTATGAGGTAAAAATGTCGCGCGCAGCACGTTTGCTAGTATCAGCTAATGCCTTGCACTAGTTGAGGTACCCTTGAAATCGTTTCAACGACGGCGATGTCGCATTTCACGATGAAACGTGCTTTGCCAAACACGGCTCACTTTCACCACGCTAACAGTCGAATGCTAACGAGGCATCGGAACAAATCCCATCAGGTTTTTTTTTTGGTCTGGCGGAAGCTCGTCGATATAACAACCAAGGCCAACAAAAAACACGGGGAGGGCAGCGGCCATTTGTAGCGTTAGCAACGAGCCAGCGGCGTCCTCGCGTCACGTGACTCCTGTGACGCCTCCTTCGGCTTGTTGAGCGTGGGCCAGCGCGCGCAACGTAAAACTAGCAGCTAGCTTAGCTTAGCTTATGATACATTCTACAAGAGTGAAGCGAAGCAGCGCATACGGGAAGTGGTGCATATTCACCAAGTTTAGCCCTTCAAGATGTGGGTAAATAGGTGTTGACGACATACCGAGGCCCCGCCCCCTTTTCTAGCAACCAGTCACGTGATAAGTAGAGCAAACGACGTAGCATTATTGCGTTCGCGCTGATGACGACGCGATAAAGTGCAGCAGTGACAAACTACACACACACACACACACACACACGCGCGCACGCACACTCAACCTCACGTGCACTAATAGCGAGATGCTAGCATTAGCTTTAGCGACCGTACAGCCACCAGGTCTGCTTTGACCATGCTGTCAGCCACACGCTAAACTAACATGCTCATGTCATTCCTGACTGAACCAGCAATATTTTGGAAAATGATTTTTAAAAAAAATCTATAGATATAATATCATAAAGAAGAAGAAAAAGATGAGAATAAAGTGAGGTGTTTTGGCTACAAAATGGCTGGCAAAGACGTCTCACGTGTGTCTTTGTCCCTTTCCATCGTGTCCCTCTTTGCATACGTGTGAAAATTGTGTGTTTGGTGGCGTGGGTCCCTCGGCGGAAAGTGATTGGACAGCCACAGGAAGTGTCCACAAAGTCCACTTCCTGTTCCTCACTGGGACTTCCTGTCTGAGCCATTAGCTCGTGCGACACGTTGGACTGGTTTATTGCATGGTCACGCACGCGTGTGGGGGCGGTTTTGGCGTCTTATCCGCTCGGGGTGTCGGCGCGTCTCGGCGTATACGCGCGCGTCCGCGCCGCCGAAAGTGGCGTGTGGCCTGCCGCTTTCGTTTTCAGCCGCTGTTCTTGTTGATGAGTTTGGCGAGCATGTGCTGCAGCTGCGATCGCGACGCGTTGAGCACCGAGTGTCGCGTGCGGGCGGGAAGGGCGGCGCCGCCGTGACGCCGCCTCCACCCGGCGGCGGCGGCGGCGTGGGCGGGGCTGCTCTCGGCCGAGCGACTCCTCTGGATGAAGGCGGCGCCGCCCCCGTGGGGGTAGTGCTCCGTCTCAAGGGTGGACGAGGAGAAAACGTAGGAGGCCAAGCGCCTCAGCTGATTGGGCCGCGGCTGGGAGCGGTCCTCGTCCGGCTGCAAACAGACCAATCACAGAGAGGGGAAGGAGGTTAGCCGGCGGAAGCCTTGGATTTGGTTTTTTTTTTTTTTTTTTTTAATCCAATGTACGCCGTGACGTGGCTTCCTGTCCTCGGCTCCTCCCCTTCCCCTCCCTGAGCCAATCTGATTGGAAGCTCTTCGGCTGATTGGTTGAGGGTGACGAGGGGGGTGGAGCCTGTCTGCCCTGAACCTCACAAAGACCACGACAAGACGAGGACGCGTTACAAGAACGGCTCCCCCGTACCCCATTGGTGAAGCCACAGCAATTCACACAACAACCAGTGTCTGAAATAACATCTGCCGGGACGCCCGTGGTGTGCAACTTTTACGTCGAGCGTAAAACTTACAAAACGTCTCCGTTTTGTGGCCGACAAACTTTTTCAACAAAAATGATTTTTTAAAAAAGCAGACGTTTGAACGAAGATTTCAAAATCGGAATAAATTATTCCGATTTTGAAATCTTCGTTTGTTTCGGAAATTTCGAATTTCAGTTCGTTTGGCAATTTGCATACTCGGCCTGCTTTGTGCTTCCGGACTTTCGTGCATTTGCGTATCAAATTCCAAAGTAGATGCACAGAACCTCAGCCTCAGAAGAAAGATTCAAAAGAAGCTAACACATTCATGACGCTACAAAACGTAAACGTACATTATCCCGTGACTGTAAAGTGTACTTGAGAGTTTTGAAAGGCGCTTCGAAAGAGGAGTTGACGTGGCTTTTAGCAGACGACGCAACGCAAACATTGCATTGTGCGAACACTGTATGGACAAACCACAACTGGAGCTAAATCATCAGCAAGGGATATTTACCATCAATTAAAGGACAACCGACACCATATTTTGTTTCCTAACTGACATCAGAAAAACTTTTATAGCATCTAAAACACGCAGGCTGATATTTTTAGTCTAATGCAAAAAAAAAACCAATAAAAATGACTTAAAGTGTGCTAAAACTGCAACAAAATTGATCTGCGAATTGAGGATTTTCAGAAAGTCCCGCCTCCTTGTTCGTGACGTCACACCAGGATACTCTTTCACAAACTGCCTTGCTCCAGAATCAAAACAATGGCTTCAGATTCGGAAAAAAATCCTTTCTTGTTACTCATCCAGTTGTGAATATGATTCAAATAGTTCCGAAGAGGAAAGCATACATTTTTGCAATCGATTAAAGAAGTCCTTCCGAATCAATTCGACGCGTCTGGACTCCAATGTAGCGTCCCAGAAAATGCACAAGATGGCGCCCAAGCTCAGTTGGAAATGGGCTGATTTGTCAGCTAGGAATTTGTGTCAACGAATATCAAATAGTTGTCTTGGTGCAACACACAACGATTCACCATTGCGTTATTTGTGTTTTCCTTCTAATTTCGCCATCAACACGGATCGACACGAAGTTTTCCGACCAAACACAGAACCGCAAAATGCATTGTGTGTCGCTTTCTCGGTCAGGGGCGTTCCCTCCGTGACGTCACGTGAGGATCGTCATCAACTCGAAAACAAGACTTCATGAATATTCAGCGCGAGTCAGAAAACATCAGAAAAACGTTTGATAGCATCTAAAATAGCCAAAACACACAGGCTGATATTTTTAGTCAAATGCAAAAGACCAATCAAAATGACTTAAAGTGTCCCAAAACTACTTCAAAATGATCTGAGAAAGTTCCATTTTCAGAAGGCCCCGCCCCCTTGTACGTGACATCACGCCAGGACGTCTTGCCTTGCTCTAGAATCAAAACAATGACTTCAGATTCGAAGAAGAATAAGTCATAGATATAGTTCACTAGATAGTTGAAAAAAAGTTAGCTAGCTGGCTAATAGATAACTAATAGATCGCTAGCTAGATAGCTAATAGATAACTCAGAGATAGTTAGCTAGATAGTTGAATAAGTCAAATAGGTAGAAAGAAAAATACAGTGATATCTTGGCTTACAAACCTAATTGGTTCCCAGACAGAGTGTGTAAGGCGAAAAGTGTGTTTCCCAAAAATTAATTTCCCATAGGAAACCATTAAAATGATAATAATCCGTTCCCAGGTCCCCATAAAACATAATTTTCTACTTTCTAATTTTCCGAGCCTTAAAACTACACAAAATATATCTTACGTTATGTAGAATAGGCAGGCAACTTTTCAGAGTTGTCTGCCCTGGTGTCCGCTAACTTTTTCTCATGAGTTTCAGGCACTGCAACAACCGACACAAAAACAACCAATAAAAGCCAACCAATAAAGTCCAAAGAGCCGTGAGGCCCAACCAAAACGGGGTCTCCCGCCAAAGACCTGCACTCAAAGCGTCGCGAGCTCGAGCGCAAGAGAGCGAGAAGCAAAAAGCGGCGGGCGGACGGGTTCTTACCGGCTGCGGCGGTCCGTCGGGCTCGGACTCCCTTCGGCGGGGACGCGCCACCGGCAGCGAGCGGCACGGCGAGCCGGCGGGGCTCCCGCCGGCGCCGAAGCTCCTGCGGGACGCCTCTTCCTCAGCCAGCGTGAGCAAACCGCGGGCGTGGGTCTTGGGGCGCACCGCCGGTTCGGCACCTGAGGGGCGGGCAAGGCGGCGCCGCTGAGGCCGGGGCGCGGCGACGGCGGGCCGAAGCGGCCGACGGAGGGCTCACCTGCCGCCGCCTTGACCTTCCGGCGCTCGTCCTGCTCCTCCAGGGGGCGCAGTTCCTCGGGCTCCTCGTCGGTGGTCCCCGACGTGGTGGGGTGGAAATCTCGAAGCTCCGCCTCCTTGTCGATCATCACCCACTCCTTGCTGTCAAAGTCCTCCTCCTCGGCCAGGGGGACGGAGCGGATGAAAGCGTTGCTGTGGGCTTCCTGGTCCCCCGAGGCCGCCGACACTTCCTGCCGGCCGCCGGCCGCCCGCTCGGCGCGGCAGCCGGGCTCCACCGACAGCATCTGCGCCGGCTGCGACGAGTACACGTGGCGCGAGGGGGAGCCCAGCATGTCCATACGAGACCTGCGAGCCTCCACAAAGTCAGCCTCGCCGCCCATCCCGACGGACCCCGCGGCCCGGCTACCTCCCAACTTTGACCACGGGCGGGCCTTTCGGATAGCGCCGCTTCGGAGGCCCTGCCGCTCCTGACGAAAAATTAGCTCCCAAGAAGGTTAGCTTCGGCCGCTAAGGAAGTTACCCTCTGCTCCCAAAACACTAGCTTGGCTGCGAAGCAAGTGCAGCTGCTCGACTGATATGTGGGACTGACCCCAAGGTCTTTTTTCTTCCTTATAATAATAATAATAATAATAATAATACATTTCTAAGCGCCTTTCAAAACTCTCAAGGTCACTTTACAGTCACAGGATCAGTTTTTCTGTGGGTAGGCAGTGGCGGCCACACGCGCCAGCATTCACTCAACCCGGAAGTAACTCAAATAGACAGAAAGATAGCTGGCTAGCCAATAGATAATTCATGTAGTTATCTAGATAGTTGAATAACTCAAATAGGTAGAAAGTTAGCTAGCTTGCTAATAGATAACTAATAGGTAACTAGCTAGATAGCTAATAGATAACTCATAGATAGTTAGCCAGATAGTTGAAGAACTCAAATAGGTAGAAAGTTAGCTAGCTAATAGATAACTAATAGATAGCTAGCTAGATAGCTAATAGATAACTCATAGATATAGTTAGCTAGATAGTTGAAGAACTCAAATAGGTAGACATTAGCTAGCTGGCTAATAGATAGCTAATAGATAACTCATATAGTTAGCTAAATAGTTGAACAACTCAAATAGGTAGAAAGTTAGCTAGCTAATAGATAACTAATAGATAGCTAGCTAGATAGCTAATAGATAACTCATAGATATAGTTAGCTCGATAGTTGAATAATTCAAATAGGTAGAAAGTTAGCTAGCTGGCTAATAAATAACTAATAGATAGCTAATAGATAACTAGATAGCTAAATAGATAACTCAAATAGGTAGAAAGTTATAGTTAATAGATAACTAGATAGCTAGAAAGCTAATAGATAACTCATAGAAAGTTAGGATAGAATAATTCAAATAGGTAGAAATTAGCTAGCTGGCTAATAGATAACTAATAGATAGCTAATAGATAACTCATATAGTTAGCTAAATAGTTGAAGAACTCAAATAGGTAGAAAGTTAGCTAGCTAGCTAATAGATAACTAATAGGTAACTAGCTAGATAGCTAATAGATAACTCATAGATATAGTTAGCTAGATAGTTGAAGAACTCAAATAGGTAGAAAGTTAGCTAGCTGGCTAATAGATAACTAATAGATAGCTAATAGATAACTCATATAGTTAGCTAAATAGTTGAACAACTCAAATAGGTAGAAAGTTAGCTAGCTAATAGATAACTAATAGATAGCTAGCTAGATAGCTAATAGATAACTCATAGATATAGTTAGCTAGATAGTTAAAGAACTCAAATAGGTAGAAAATTAGCTAGCTGGCTAATAGATAACTAATAGATAGCTAATAGATAACTCATATAGTTAGCTAAATAGTTGAACAACTCAAATAGGTAGAAAGTTAGCTAGCTGGTTAATAGATAACTAACAGATAGCCAGCTAGAAAGCTAATAGATAACTCATAGATATAGTTAGCTCGATAGTTGAATAATTCAAATAGGTAGAAAGTTAGCTAGCTGGCTAATAAATAACTAATAGATAGCTAGCTATATACCTCATAGATAGTTAGCTAGATAGTTGAAGAACTGAAATTGAACTATCAAAGTTGAAACAAGTCTAAATTTCACTGTTTTCTATCCATTTTGTGACTCTCTCTCCGTCGTCTGCCTGTCTCTTTAATATTTAAACCACCTTCCCTCACTGCTGCATTCTTGACCAATCACGTGGCTTTAACCGACGACTGGGGGCGGGGAAACAGGGCCAAGACAAGTTCGAGGAGTTGGTTCGGAAGTTACTGGCCACCGAGGCGGTTTTCTAGCCCCTCCCCAAAGTGAAGGAAGTTAGCTTGGGCCGCGGGTAGAGACGGCATCGGCCATCACCTCTGTCCACAGGCGTCCCCACGTCCCTCGGCGGCAGACAGGCGCTCCGACTCGGGGCTGTTGACTCGGCGGTATCGTAAGGACCGTCCGGGACCTGTGGGCGAATCGGGAGCTCCGCAGCGGCCTGGCGACAGCGGACGGGCGGCGTGGCCCGCCTCCTCCTCCTCCTCCCCCTCCTCCTCCTACGGAGACATGGTCAGCGGCGCCGGACGCCAGCCCCGCTTCCGAATCACTTACGAGCACACCTTGTTCAGGCTGATCCTGAGCCTGTTGCGGTTGAAGTCCGTGTCCTCCCAGGCCTCGGCCGGCTCGCCGCCGGGGGCGCGGCCCGATGGGGCGGGGGGCGGGGCGTTCTCCTGGTCGCTCAGGTGCTCGTCTTGGAGGACGTCGTCCGTGTTCTCGCGCTGAGGGTCTCCGGGCCCCGGTGTCACGATGGCCCTGCGCAGCGCTCCGGGGTCAAGAACTTGCGGGCGGGCGGCGGACGGCGGTGCCGCTTACCCGACCATGGCAGCGGTGGGCCGCGTGTTGTGCTGCGCTTGGGTGGACGAGGCGGTGGATGCGCCCGCCTCCCTCCGGCCTTCTCCCAGTCGAAAGGCTCGTTCTCCGTGATGATTCGCTCCTTCATGCTGTTCTCGAACACCGACATCAGCAGCTGAGGGGACAGCACGCACGCAGCCGTCTTTGGCCTGGATGCCCGTCGGCGCTCCAAACCTCAAAAAGGTCTCCAACCTCTTTTTGACTTTGGTTGGCGGAAATTCCCGTCGGGTTTTCGGCGGAACGGGACGGAAGCTTACCTGGTAGTCGGGTTTGGTGTAGTAGTCGAGGGCCAGGACGTGGTCCAGGAAGACGTTGAACTCGGACGGCATGTGCTTGAGCAGCATGCGGTGGTCGTAGCGCTCCTTGATTTGACCCACTTGCTCCTAGACGACAAACGCGCGTGAGACGGCCAAAGCCAATCCACCGGCGGTGGGTCGGCAAGGGACTGGACGAAGAGAGCCAAAACCAGCTAAAAGACGCCACCCGACTTCACTCGGGATCAAGGGTGACGCGGACTGCTGCGGAAACGTGCGCTCAGGAAAGCGACGGGAGGGTTGAAGGCGGAGCGCCGGCAGACCGCCGGAAAAGGCGGAACGGACGGGAAGCGGACCCTGTAGCGAACCCTGTGGCGGACCCTGTAGGGGGACCGGGAGCGGACCCTGTAGCGGACCCGGTAGTGGGCCCCGTAGTGGACCCTGTAGCGGACCTGGTAGCGTACCCGATAGTGCACCTGGTAACGGACCCGGTAGCAAATCCGGTAGCGAACCCTGTAGCGAACCCTGTAACGGACCCTGTCGCGGACCCTGTAGCGGACCCGGTAGCGGACCCTGTAGCAGACCCGGTAGCGGACCCGGTAGCGGACCCTGTAGCAGACCCGGTAACAAGCGACTGCAACGCAAAAGGGGTGGCAAAGGCTTTGAGTGTCCGTGCACCTTGTCTTTGATCTTCCTCCAAGGCAACTGGCCCACGGCAAACTCCACCAACATGTAGAAGAGCGACCACAGGTCGTCGTGGCGACCCATCTCCTGTGGGGACAGCGACCGGTCACAACGCCCCGTCTGGCCAGTCGTCGGGCCAGTCGTCTCACCTTGTTCTTGTGAGCGTTGACCGAAGCGTAACGGACCGTCCCTCGGAAACCCGCCACCGTCCTCGGCTGCAACACAAACGCGGCCGGCGTGAGTCACGGGGCCGTCGGTGGCCATTTTGTCCTCGCCATTTATAATAATAATAATAATAATAATAATAATAATAATAATAATACATTTCATTTCATAAGCGCCTTTCAAAACTCACATGGTCATTTTACAGTCACAGGATACGTTTTTCTGTGGGTGAGCAGCGGCAGCCACACGCGCCAGCGTTCACTCAACCCGGAAGTAACTCAAACGGATAGAAAGCGACCCAGCTAGCTAATAGCCATATAGCTAATAGCTAGTCAGCTAGATAGCTATCCAGTGAGCCAGACAGCTAATAGCGAGCTAGCTAGATAGCCATCCAGACAGACAGACAACAGATAGCTAATAGATAATAAAAGCAAAAAGATAGCAAATAGCTAGCTATCTAGGCATTCGGCGTACAAATTAGAGCAATCGGTAATTTGGGGGAGGGGCTCATTCTGTCACGGTTTTAAGTGCTTCTCAACACGACATTTGTGAGGTTGGCCATTGCTTTTCTTTCGATTGTACGCTTCGGAATTTTGATTGACGGATTCTTTTCAGGGCAGGGTCGAGGCTAAAGGGCAAGAAATGGCCGAAACGCGTCATTGGATGTCATCAAAGTTGGCGATGCCGCAGCGAGCAAATCTTGAAGTCCTAAAGGTGACCTGTGGTGCGGTTGCGGCACCTCCCTCTGTCGCTATGGAAACCACTCTCATCCCTGGTAACCGGGGTGATGATGATGATGAAGGCATGCACGTCAAAATCATAAGTCCAAAGGAACCAACTGGAAGAAAAACAAAAATGACACTCAACACAAAAACAAAACGAAACAAATCAGAACCAGACAAAAATGGATTGCGCCAAAGCGTGCAACCGGACCAGCAGGAACCCAAAAACCCTCCCCCAAAATCCCTCGGTCACTCACGGTTCCAACGGAACCAGGCGACTGTCAATCAACATGCTAACGCTAAGAAATTTCCAATGAAATAAGGAGATTCAAAGTCAACGGCAAGCGGATTCGTCGCTGTAGAGGTCAAAGTGGAGCAAAACCAGGACTAGAATGGGGCCAGTGCAGGACTAAACCCAACAGAAACTGGAACAAGAAGGCGAACGCATGCTAGCAGGAGCGCGTGCTAGCCCAAGCGCATGCAAGCCCGAGCGCATGCAAGCATCAGCGCACGCCAGCATCAGCGCACACTAGCATCAGTGCACGCAAGCCCGAGCGCATGCTAGCCCGAGCGTATGCTAGCATCAGCGCATGCTAGCATCAGCGCATGCTAACATGACCGCACGCTAGCATGAGCGAACGCTAGCATGAGCGCACGCTAGCATGAGCGCACATTAGCATGAGTGCACGCTAGAATGACCGCACGCTAGCATCAGCGAACGCTAGCATGAGCATACGCTAGCATGAGCGCACGCTAGCAACAGCGCACGCCAGCATGAGCGCACCCTAGCAACAGCGCACGCAAGCCCGAGCGCATGCTAGCCCGAGCGTATGCTAGCATCAGCGCATGCTAGCATCAGCGCATGCTAACATGACCGCACGCTAGCATGAGCGAACGCTAGCATGAGCGCACGCTAGCATGAGCGCACATTAGCATGAGTGCACGCTAGAATGACCGCACGCTAGCATCAGCGAACGCTAGCATGAGCATACGCTAGCATGAGCGCACGCTAGCAACAGCGCACGCTAGCATGAGCGCACCCTAGCAACAGCGCACGCAAGCCCGAGCGTATGCTAGCCCGAGCGTATGCTAGCATCAGCGCATGCTAACATGACCGCACGCTAGCATCAGCGAACGCTAGCATGAGCATACGCTAGCCCGAGCGCATGCAAGCATCAGCGCACGCCAGCATCAGCGCACACTAGCATCAGTGCACGCAAGCCCGAGCGCATGCTAGCCCAAGCGTATGCTAGCATCAGCACATGCTAGCATCAGCGCATGCTAACATGACCGCACGCTAGCATCAGCGAACGCTAGCATGAGCATACGCTAGCATGAGCGCACGCTAGCAACAGCGCACGCTAGCATGAGCGCACCCTAGCAACAGCGCACCCTAGCATGAGCGCATGCTACCCCGAGCGCATGCTAGCGTCATCACATGCTAGCATCAGCGCATCGTAGCATGCGCGCACGCTAGCATGAGCACCTGCTAGCATCAGCACATGCTAGCATCACCGCACACTAGCTTCAGCGCACGCTAGCATGAGCGCACACTAGCATGAGTGCACGCTAGCATGACCGCACGCTAGCATTAGCGAACGCTAGCATGAGCATACCCTAGCATGAGCGCACGCTAGCAACAGCGCACGCTAGCAACAGCGCACGCTAGCATCAGCGCACCCTAGCATCAGCGCACCCTAGCATGAGCGCATGCTACCCCGAGCGCATGCTAGCATCATCACATGCTAGCATCGGCGCGTGCTAGCATGAGCGCACGCTAGCATGAGCACCTGCTAGCATCAGCGCACGCTAGCTTCAGCGCACGTTAGCATCAGCGCACGCTAGCATGAGCGCGAGCACACCGGCGAGGAGAGGAGCGGAGGCGTCTTACCGGTCGGACCTCGCCGGTGGTGTTGGTGTACTGGCGGGCCAGACCGAAGTCCAGCATGTAGCACTTGCGGTACGTGGAGGGCAGGCGACCCATCGCAAAGTTGGACTGAGCCCACGGGAAGACAAAACCATTCCTGAGCAAGGGGGACGAGATCGGGGGCGCGGTGGTGGCGGTCTCGGTTTACAGGTTTGATGTCCCGGTGGAGGAATCCGACGGAGTGAATGGCCTCAATGGACTCCAGGATCTGCTTGCCCAGCCTGAGCGTGGTGCTCATGGTGAAGGTCCCCCGAGGCTGACTGCGCCGCAGGTCGGCTAGGTTGCGACCCTTGACGGGGGGGGGGTGCACAGCAAGCGTCAGCGGGGGGCCGGTCGGCGCCCCCAAAACCCCCTTAACCCTCGTCCTCCTCACCTGAAGCTGCATCACCACGTAGTTGAATTTGTCGTTTCTGCCGCAGCCGATGAACTTGCACACGTGGTTTTTACCTGTGCCCGCACAACAGCCAGAAAGAAAAGGGGGCTGAGTGCCCGAGTGTTGCCGCTGAGGGGGTTTGGGGTGGGGGCTTTGCTCGGGTCTGATTTCAAAGGCGCTTGGAAATAATAATAATAATAATAATAATAATAATAATAATAATAATAATAATAATAATACATTTCATTTCTAAGCGCCTTTCAAAACTCCCAAGGACACTTTACAGTCACAGGATGAGAACTTTTTTTGTGTGGGTGAGCAGCGGCAGCCATTCGTGTCTGCGTTCACTCTAGCCGGAAATAGCAGCAAAGTTAGGAAAGGAAGTAGAAAAACAAAACACAAAGAAGTGTTATTTGTTATCTAGTTAGCTAATTCGCTAGCTATCTATTTTCTATCCATTTTCCAGCTACCTAGCTGGCTATCTATTTGCTATCTATTAGCTGTCTGGCTAGATAGCTATGTAGCTGGCAATGGATTAGCTATCTGTTAGCTAGCTAGCTATCATTTTGAGGTACTTCTGGGTTTCTCAGTTGTTATCAATTTTGCTCATGTGCTACCTAGCTAGATATTTGCTATCTATTAGCTATCTGGCTAGCTGGGTGGCTAGCTCACTAGCTAGCATGCTAGCTATCCATTAGCTGTCTGGCTATCTAGCTAGCTGTATGGCTATGTAGCTATTATCTACGTATTCGCTAACTAGCTAGCTTTCTGTCTTTTTGAATTATTCTGAGTTGAGTGAACGCGTGCGCATGTGGC
The DNA here is from genome assembly GCF_051943395.1 of Hippocampus bargibanti. Taxonomy (NCBI): domain Eukaryota; kingdom Metazoa; phylum Chordata; class Actinopteri; order Syngnathiformes; family Syngnathidae; genus Hippocampus; species Hippocampus bargibanti. The sequence goes on along the minus strand of NC_142743.1, from coordinate 3,164,090 downwards.
TGCCACTGCTTACCCACAGAAAAACTTATCCTGTGCCTGTAAAGTGACCTTGAGAGTTTTGAAAGGCGCTTATAAATGAAATGTATTATTATTATGAGTGCCCGAGGGGCTTCAGGGGTGGGGGGCTTTGCCCGGGTGGTACCCACCCTGCAGCTTCTTCAGCACGGCCACCTCCATCTTCAGGACCTGTTTGGGCTGCTGAGCCGACTCCACCTTGAGGGCCACATTCTCCCGGGTCAGCAGGTCCAGCGCCTCGTAGATCTCGCCGAAACCGCCGCCGCCGATCTTCTTCAACTGCAACGCCAGGGGGCGTAATTCAGCTCCAACGCAAACAACGCCAACAAAATGCATCAATTTGGGCGCGGCGGGAATTTTAAATTCAGCTCATTTTGAAAAATGTCAAGCCGACGGAGAATCCAAACAATGCTAAATGCTAATGCTAATGCTAATGCCATTTGACTGTCACGGCTGCACAGCCATTGCGCTTTTTTTCCTCCACAGCCTGCTGTTGGACAGTCTCCAGCCGGAGGGATCACCATGAGAAGAAAAGCTATGAGGAACGGCCGCGGCTCAGAATTGAAGCGGATTGACGTGCGAGACAATCTCTTTTGGTCAACGGATGCTACGGCTAGTTTGGTGTTTGCTTTCAACATTTAGTTTGTAGCAGATGTGCACACTTGACCATGGCGTCTGTGATCCACTGGTGAAAAGGACACTTTGAGCCTCTCCTCTTTCAGTGTGCTTCGGATCGAATGACACATTAATTGATTTATTTGCCTCTGTTTATTTATTTGTTATCTATTAGATATTTAGCTGGCTAGCGAGCTAGCTATCTGGCTAGCTACAGTACGTATCTAAGTTCTGTGACTGTAAAGTGAACTTGAGAGTTTTGAAAGGCGCTTATAAATTAAATGTATTATTGTTAGCTATATATTAGCTAGTTATTTAGCTTTCTATCTATTTGAGTTACTTCTGGGTTGAGTGAACGCTGGCGCGTGTGGCTGCCGCTGCTCACCCATCGCAAAACTTATTCTGTAACTGTAAAGTAACCTTGAGTTTTGAAAGGCGCTTATAAATTAAATGTATTATTGTTGTTATTCTTATTAGCTATCTATTAGCTAGCTTTCTATCTATTTGAGTTACTTCTAGGTTGAGTGAACGCTGGTGCTTGTGGTTGCCGCTGCTCACCCACTGAAAAACTTATCCTGTGAGCCCCTCCATTCGCCCCCCCCCCCCTTGCTCACTGACCACTTTCCATCTGTCCTTGACCATGCAGTTGGGCGGCAGGATGTCGGCCTGCTCGGCGGTCCCGTTCATGTTGGCGTTGTCCTGGTGGGCGGGGCCTAGGCACTGCATCTGCCATCCGTGAAGGACGCCGGCGGCTTCCGGTATGAACGAGCCATTGATCTGTTGGGGAGGGTGGGTGGAGAAACAATGATTTTTTTTTCTTGTGTGTGTGTGTGTGCACTGTCGCGGCTTGGAATTGAAGTGGATTTACGTGGAACAGGAGATGGATGCTACAGCTGCGTGTTTTCTTTCAACATTTAGCTTGTAACAGTCGTGCACGTTCCGCCATGACGTCCCTGATCCACTGCTGAAGGACGCTTTGATCCTCTCCTCTTTCATCTAGAACCGCTTCATGTCACAAAGTGGGTACAGTAAGTGCTGAAAAATGAATGACTGTGTTGTCATATTATTTGTTATTTAGTTTTTTTTTTGTTCTTTTGACTTCAAGATGGCGCCCCGAGAGTGGCTGCCTTTCCAACAGCACCTGTATTTTGTTTTTCTACTTCTTTCTTTCCTTTCCTCTCCCTTTCATAACATTGCTGATGTGAAATGTAAATTTCTCCACTGCGAGACGAATAAAGCTACATCCAATCCAATGCAACGTCAATTCAATGACCAAATAGATTTGGTCAGGCGCAAAGAAATGCAAATAATCTGACCTTGGGGTCAACTCTCCTCATTTGGGAGGCTGGGCCGCCTCACCCGTTCACAATTAATGTTTTATTAGCAATGAAGACATTAGCCACATGTAGCATTTTAACATAGCATGTTTTGCTGAGAATACTGATAACGGGGCACAAGGTACTTGGTTGTCTGTTAGCTATCTATCCAGCTAGCTGGCTATCTATTAGCTGGCTGGCTAGTTGGCTGGCTATCCAGCTGGCTAGCTATCTATTAGCTGGCTAGCTGGCTATCTATTGGCTACCTAGCTGGCTGGCTATCTATTGGCTATCTATTAGCTATCTAATTTTTATTTATTTGAGTCATTCCGGGTCGAGTGATCGCTGGCGCGTGTGGCTGCCGCTGCTCACCCACAGAAAAACTGATCCAGTGAAAGTAAAGTGTCCTTGAGAGTTTTGAAAGGCGCTTAGAAATGAAAGGTATTATTGTTATTATTATTATCAATCCCGACGGGTCGGGTCCCATTTGGGTTCGGAAGTGGCCTTCCTTCCTCAGGTGTGCGGTCCAATCGTCATGCGGCGCAATAAACGTGGCCAGGCCTGACCCGGCTCATGAATGACACATTCCATTGGTCGGCACCGCCCGTGCCGCTCGGCTGCCATCCGACCCGACCCGACCCGAAACCCGCTGCGGCGCTTCCACCTACCGGGCGCTTGTCCGCTTGGGCCTCTTGGGACTCTCCATCACAAGAAGGACCCCTGCTGGTCCCCCTCCCCTCCCCACCACCGCACCCACCCTCCCACTCCTCGCTCGACTACAGTCTCCTTCGGTGGTGCATGCGATGGTGTGGCCGGTTCTGGTCCGGGCCAACCGGAACCGGGATGTGCGAATGGGTCGCGATTTGCGCTGGGACAAGCGCGGACTGTGCACTAGTCAAGAACCGCAGAACGGCACCGGCATTTTGTCCGCACTGCAGCTGAGCAATAGCAGCGTCAAGTCGCCGGACGAGCGCTGCAATAGCTTCCGCTCGGCGCTTTCACAATAAAAGATTTTCCAATCACTCACCCATCCAAAATCTATCCCGGCATTTGATAATAATAATAATAATAATAATAATAATAATAATAATAATAATAATAATAATAATAATAATAATAATAATAATAATCCATTTAATTTCTAAGCGTCTTTCAAAACTCTCAAGGTCACTTGACAGTCACAGGATAAGTTTTTTTCTGTGGGTGAGCAGCGGCAGCCACACGCGCCAGCATCTATAGCTATAGAAAGCAAGCTAGCTAGCTATCTATCTATGAAAAGATAGTCAATCTATCGAATAGATAATATCTATCTATCTCTCAAGCATCTGCCAGTTCGGCAGGGGGCTAGCTCGCCAGCAGTAGTACTAGATCAAACAACAGATCTAGATATCTATCTATCTATAGATCTAGATAGATAGATAGATAGATAGATAGATAGATAGATAGATAGATAGATAGATAGATAGATAGATAGATAGATAGATAGATAGATAGATAGATAGATAGATATTTGTTTTTGTACTTATTTCTTTCCTTTCCTCTTCCTTTCATAACTTTGCTGCTGTGTTACTTCCGGGTAGAGTGAACGCTGGCGTGAATGGCTCCCGCAGCTCACCCGCACAAAAAAATCCAGTGACTGTAAAGTGTCCTTGAGAGTTTTGAAAGGCGCTTAGAAATTAAATGTATTATTATTATCTCACACATGCGCACACACACCAAAAAATCCCACTTTAGCTTCTTCCATTAAAGTGCCACGCAGGGATTTCTGGAGAAAATTCTACCATGAGAAAAGCCACGCGCAGCCAATGGGAGAACCCGCAAGTGCACACAAGCAGAACCAAATCAAAGCCAGTCGAGCCGTGATCGGTGGCATCACCCGCCTACACCCAAGGTGGCATTCAAAGCGGCGTCTCAGCTCCTCTCACATCTCATCAGTGCAGCACTAAGAATGGCTCACCAATTGGCCTCTTTTTTTGTTTTGTTTTTGCGTGGGAGGGGTCAAAAAATATCGATTTATTTTTCATGGGGTTCCAATTCATATGCTGATTTTGTTTCTTGGTCCCGGTCCCGTGCGACTCACACGAGTCCACTGCACCCACCACCAATTTATAAAATCAAGCAAAAAATGGCCGACTGACCATTTTTTGCCTAACCTAGGAACCATTTCAAGTTGTGGCGGGTAAACGGGGATTGTTCAGAACACTTCTACACCCACACTGGCGAACCAAAGCCGCCGAGACTTTTATTTGGGTAGGGACGGACAGCGTTTCCGTCTGCTCGCAGGTGCAATGTTGGGGCTCCGCTGTCCCACACAAACGAACTACACTCGAACGCATCACTTTGCCTCCCCGGCCCGCGTCCAAACGAGTCTTTGCGATCGCCGTCGCGCGACGGCCCGACGTACGTGCACGCTTTTCTCTTTGCTCGACCGCTGAGCCCAGTGAGCGCGACGCACGCGCGCGAGCCTCGCCTTTGGTTTGCCGTTCGACTGACCTGCTTCTCCTTTCCCGTCCGGAGCTCTCAGAATCAACAAACATCGTCGTCGTCACCGTCCCCTCCTGCGCTGCATCCTCATCTTCCAGCATCCTCCTCCTCCTCTTCCTCATCACCAGCAGCGCGCATGCGCATCATGCGAGTCACCGGCCGCGCCTTCATCCGTCAAGAAGACGCAGGCGGCAGCGCCCCCTCGCGACGCGGATCCAGTTGCCATTGGTCCTCCGACGGACTTCTGACGTGGTGCGAGTTCCCACGGGGGATTTGGGATGGCGCCAAGAGGCGAGTCCAAATCCACGGGATGACAATTTCTGTCAATGGGCAGCTTTTTTTTTTTACCGGAGATGCTCCGAGCCCCCAAAATGGCCGCCGATCTTGTCAGCCGTGAACTCTTTTGGAAACTGTTCCCACGCACACTGTCAACTCTTTCTTTACTTTGTGATGGCAAAGAAAGGAAGCAAAAAGGACATTAAGCCTTGTATTTTTCTCATCGAGTTTTGAGCTTTTGCAACACAAAACGCATGAAGTCGCTTGGAAATTCAGCGTGTTCGCATGAAATAGGAAAAAATGGCGGTGCAAGGAAGGACTCCCGGTTGAAGATGGCAACCCGGCGTTTTTTTGACAGCTTCCAGTGACGTCACGAGTGCGAAGTAAGAGCAAGATGGCGACGCGGGTCGAATTGTTGAGGCTTGAGCCTTTCCCGGCTCACGCGAGTCCCCTGGACGTGCTCGCGTCCGAATGGGAACTGCGTCGCCTTTTCCGCGGCCACTCGGAGCCTCCGACCGTCTTGTTCACCCCGAGGTGGCCGCTTCCGCGATCCGGCCCGGACGCCGTCCTGCTTCGCCTTCAGGCGCTCAGCAACGAGGGGGCAATGGCGGCGACGGCGGGCTTGGAGGGCGCCGCGGGAGCCTCTCCGCCTCCGTCCCCGGGCCCACTGAGGCTGTTCGCCAGCGGCTTCTTCCTGCGGCTCCGCGGCCTGCCCGCCGAGGGCAGCCAGGGGACCGCGCGACCGGTGGTGCCCGTCGACCTGGACGAGGTGGTCCTCGGAGCCCGCGTCGGGGGCTCTCTGGAGCGCGACGACGCCGACGGGATCGCCTCGAAGCTGCTGGAGCTCTGCCGGGACGGACGATGTCTTGTGGCCCGCGAGGGAGAGCCGCTGGCGGGGTACCGACCGGGAGAGGTGAGCGCTCCCCCCCCTCTCTCGCAATTGAGAAGAGGGTGAAAAAAAGCTTCATAATCAAAATAATAATAATCCATTTCATTTCTAAGCGCCTTTCAAAACTCTCAAGGTCACTTTACAGTCATAGGATGTTTTTCTTTGAGTGAGCAGCGGCAGCCACACGCACCAGCGTTCACTCAACCCAGAATAACTCAAATAGATAGAAAGCTAGCGAGCTAGCTAATATGTATTTGTATATACATAGCCATATAGCGAATAAATAACCAGGTACAAATACATAGCCAGCTAGATAGTTAACTAATGGATAGCAATTTCTCCACTGTGAGACTAATAAAGGCATATCCAATCCAATCCAATCCAAATAGATAGCCAATTAGGTAGTTAAGTAATAGATAGAAAATAGATAGCTAGCTAGGTAGTTAGCTAGATAGCTAATTGATAGCCATCTAGATAGCTAGTTAATAGATAGCAAATGGATAGCAAATAGATAGCCAGCTAGATAGCTAGTTAATAGATAGCTAATAGATAGCAAATGGATAGCTAGTTAATAGATAGCAAGTAGATAGCCATCTAGATAGCTAGTTAATAGATCAGAATCAGAATCATCTTTATTGCCAAGTATGTAGAACACACAAGGAATTTTGTTTCCGGTAGAACACGCTGCACTAGTATCGTCGTCAAAAAAAAAACTGCTAAGTGGCACTATACAGTTCCATTTTGCAAATGGATAGCAAATAGCTAGCTAGCTAGGTAGTTGGCCAGTTAGCAAACAAATAGCAAATGGATAGAAAATACAGAGCCAGCTAGATAGCTAGTTAATAGATAGCAAATGGATAGCCAGCTAGATAGCTAATTAATAGATAGCAAATGAATAGCAAATAGATACCGAGTTATGCAGTTAGCTAGATAGCAAATAGATAGCAAATGATTAGTAAATAGATAGCCAGCTAGATAGCTAGTTAATAGATAGCAAATAGACAGCAAAATAGATAGCCAGATACCCTTAGTTAGCTTGTATTATTTGGAGGGAGGGAAAATTTGACTTTCTGGAACGTTCCCAAGCAGTAGAAGTGCAAAATGGGTTCAAATATCATTATCATAAATTATCACAGTCGATCTAGCTATCAAGCTACCTACCTAGCTATCTATTTGATATCTGTAGTTGTGTAGTTGGCTGGCTATCTATCTTATCTATCAGCAGTATAGCTCGCTGGCTAGCTCTGTATTAGCTAGCTAGATGGCTTTCTATCTATTTGAGTTACTTCCCGGTTGAGTGAACGCTGGCACGTGTGGCTGCTGCTGCTCACCAACAGAAAAAAATTGTCCCGTTACTGTAAAGTGACCTTGAGAGTTTTGAAATGTGAGTTTTGAATGGCGCTTAGAAATGAAATGTATAATAATAATAATAATAATAATAATAATAATAATAATTATTATTATTATTATTATTATTATTATTATTAATTGAGCAGATATAGGCAATCCATCCGCTATGCGTCTTCAGTTGACCTCATTCAAGATGTCTTGAAAATCTATTAGCTGGCTATCTTGTTTTCTAGCTGGCTATCTAGCTATTTAGCTCGCTACTTTATCTATTAACTATATAGCTAACTATTAGCTATCTATTTGCTAGGTATTAGCTATCTATTCGCTAGCTATTAGCTATCTATTCGCTAGCTAGCTAACTTGCTATCTATTTGAGTTACTTCGGGGTTAAGTGTGTGTGTGAGGGACACGGTCAAACGCTTTCTCCAAGTCCACAAAGCACATTTAGACTGGCTGGGCGAATTCCCATGCGCCCTCGAGGACCCTGCTAAAGGTGTAGAGCTGCTCCACTGTTCGGCGGCCGGGACGAAAACCACACTATTCCTCCTCAATATGAGGCTCGACTTTCCGACGGACCCGCCCCTCTAGAGCCCCTGAATAGACCTTTCCAGGGAGGCTGAGGAGTGTGATCCCTCTGTAGTTGGAACACACCCTTTTTAAAAAGGGGGACCACCACCCCGGTCTGCCAATCCAGAGGCACTCTCCCCGATGACCAAGACAGCCCCACAACATCCAGAGCCTTTAGGAACTCCGGTCGGATCTCATCCACCCCCGGGGCCTTGCCACCGAGGAGCTTTTTAACCACCTCGGTGACTTCAGCCACAGAGATCGGAGAGTCCCCAGACGTGTTGGTGAAGTTGAGGAGGTCTTCGAAGTACTCTACGCACCGGTTCACGACGTCTCGAGTCGAAGTCAGCAGCGCCCCATCGTCACTGTACACAGTGTTAGTGGTGCACTGCTTTCCCCATCTGAGACGCCGGATGGCGGACCAGAATTTCCTCGAAGCGGTCCGGAAGTCGGTTTCCATGGCCTCACCGAACTCTTCTCATGCCCGTGTTTTTGCCTCGGTGACCACCGAGGCTGCATTGCACTTGGCTAATCGATACTTGTCAGCTGTCTCCATAGAAATAGATAGGTTTAGAAGTGCCCAAAGGAGCCAATAGCATTGCGCCCCGCGGTCACCAGGTCGTGACGTCACTGATGACGTCACGAGTTGTAGCCTCTGACACAGTTCTGTACCATATGAATAATTTTTGCTCGTTTTTCGTCGATTTTCTTCCGGTATTCGACGAAATTCTAATACTTTTGTGGCTAAATATGTTTTACAAGACAACTACTTAACTCTCACGTCGTCTTTCGGCGCGATGTGAAGTCGGACAAGTCCAAAAACCTCAACTTTCAAGATCAGATATGCTTTGGATTATAATTTTTTTATAATCCAAAACATACAATTGCAATTAAATACACCACTATTGATGTATATTTATTCAGAGTCTAAAAATGTGATGAATAATTGAAATGACAGCTCTTTAAGATTGAAAATACATAGTATAATTATCTTTTGAGTGTGATTGTAACCAATCTTCAAACGTGAAAAAAATAACATTCATAAAGAATGATCATACTTAATTGGTGATCGGAATTGGACTAAATCAGAAATTGTAGAGGATTAGGTAACACTGTGTATAGTGTATATATGTGTGAAATCTACAACGGTACCCTCAGGCGCTACCGATCCATGCGCACCAAATCCAGCAGACATTTAAACAGCTTCTTCCCCCAAGCCATTAACTCTTTGAACTCTTCAACAGTAGCCAAAATGGAACTGTATAGTGCCACTTAGGCTGACGACGATACTAGTGCAGCGTGTTCTACCGGAAACAAATTCCTTGTGTGTTCTACATACTTGGCAATAAAGATGATTCTGATTCTGATTCTGATTCTGATCAAAAAGATCAAGAAGTAATTATTAGTATGTTGTATGAGCAGAGTCGGCTAACCTGGGGCGCGTTTCACTAAACTTTGCTATTTAGCAATATTGCTAAGCGTTAACAATATTGCTAAATGATGTTGAGTGAGACACGTTTTTAGCGTTAACAATGAACTTAGCAATATTGCTAAGTTAGCAATGTTTAGTGAAACGCACACCCCTGCAGTTCAAATTTAGTGTCGAATTAGTTACATGCTTGAGGAGGCAGAGCCAATTCAATTTCATACTAATGAAGAACAGCTAGAACGTACTTATACACGGTCGAAGATCGAAAACAGGAGGAAAATTAGTCGCTAAAACATCGCAAAACGAATTGTTTTTTTTTCTTTTTATAGAAATTTCATTTTGACTCACTTGAAGAACGAAATTCCTTTGTTTTTCAGCTTGTAGTTGAAGCATCCGAAGCGAAACATTGCGGCCCCCAACTGTTGTTCCTTTTTACAGCATCCATACGTTAAATAGACCTAAATACGCTCAAAACTATCCTATTTCTAAGCCAAACCAAGCCACGTTACTATGGACGCTACAACTCGTGCAATAAGTATGCCGACACCTGCTCTACGCCTCTCACTGCGGGCAACTCCAGAGTGGAAAAGAGGGCTGGTACCGAAACCCAGGCTGTGTGTGGAGGCAAGCCCAACTATGTCTAGTCGGAACTTTTCGACCTCGTGCACCAGCTCGGGCTCCTTCCCTGTAAGAGAGGTGACATTCCACGTCCCCAGCAGTCTAGGGTCGGACCGCCAGGGTCCTCACCTTTGGCTGCCGCCCAGCTCACAATGCACCCGACCCCTGCTGGCCCCTCCCATGGGTGGTGAGCACGTGAGAAGGGTCACCCACGTTTCCTCTTCAGGCTGAGCCCGACCGGGCCCCATGGGTGTAGGCCCGGCCACCAGGCGCTCGCCAACGAGCCCCATCTCCAGAGAGGGGCCCTGGTGACCCGCATCCGGGCAAGGGTCACCAAGGGTTTTTATTTTTATTTTTATTTTTATTTTTATTTTTATACATTGAAACCCAATTGGAGCTCACGCGGACCCCTTTTCTTTTCACGCAGATCCCCGACACTCTGGTGCTGTCGTGCAGTCCGGTCGCGCAAGGCAGACTCACCGCAGACACCGCCATAGTCCTGGCGGACAGCGACGACTGGCCGGATCCACCCGAGCCGCCCCCGAGGGAACTCCGCTTGTGCGCCTCGGACTTTGCCCGCAGGGCCGCCCGCCTACTGGCGGGGGATTCGCTCCTGGACCGCCACCGGGAATCCAGCGAGGTCCCGGAGGAGCCAGAACTCCGTCTGGAGGTGCGAGTGGCGGATGTGCGGCGCTGGACGGGCGCCAACGGCGACGCCGACGCTGGCATCTACTTAGGCGGCCGCACGCTGCTCAGACTGGGGCTGTTTGACGGCGAGTGGGTCAAAGTGCGGCCGGCAGGTTTGTCCGGGGCCTGGCGAGCCGTCGCCCTGACGGCGCCGCGCTTGGGACGGGCGGACGACTTTGTGGTGGTGTCGGAGACGCTGTGGTTCAACTTGACGGGCGGCCGAGAGACGCCGGGTGCTGCCTGCCGCCTCCGCCTCAAGGTGCGTGTTGACATTCGCTCGCTCGCAATTTCCTGACTCAAATAGCTAGCTAGCTAGCTAGCTATATTACTAATAGCTAGCTAGATAGCTAATAGATAGAAAGCTAGATAGCTAGCTAATAGAATGCTATCCAGCTAGCAAATAGATAGCTAGGTAACTAGATCGCTAATATGTTTCCTGGCGGCCATCTTGCTGACGAGCTCCTTTGTTTTGGGACCCGGTTGCAATGTCAAGCTGTCGCGCCGGCTCGCTACCTAGCATAGCAACACAATGAACGAGTCAAATAATAATAATACATACATTTCATTTCCAAGCGCCTTTCAAAACTCAAGGTCACTTTACAGTCACAGGATAAGTTTTTCTGCAGGTGAGCAGCGGGAGCCACATGCGCCAGCGTTCACTAATAATAATTCAAAAAAGATAGATAGAAAGCTAGCTAGCTAACTAGAAAGCTAATATGTTTCCTGACTCAAATAGTTAGCTAGCTATATTGCTAATAGCTAACTCTCTAGCTACCTAGCTAACTAGATAGCTAATATGTTTCTGACTCAAATACCTAGCTAGATATATTGCTAATAGCTAGCTCTCTAGCTAGATAGATAGCTAATAGATAGAAAGCTAGCTAGCTAATAGAATGCTAGATAACTAGCTAATAGATAGCTAGATAACTAGATAGCTAATATGCTTCCTGACTCAAATAGCTAGCTACCTATATTGCTAATAGCTAGCTCTCTAGCTAACTAGATATCTAATAGATGGAAAGCTAGCTACCTAGCTAATAGAATGCTAGATAGCTAGCTAACTAGATAGCTATTATGTTTCCTGACTCAAATAGCGAGCTAGCTATATTGCTAATAGCTATCTCTCTAGCTAGCTTTATAGCTAATAGATAGAATGGTAGCTCGCTAGCTAATAGAATGCTAGATAGTTAGCTAACATGCTTGTTAAAGTCATTATAGGGTCCGAGAGGACAGTAATTTCATCTGTGCTGTATGTCATGCGTATTAGCATATTTGACAATAAAGCTGACTTTGACTTTGATGTCTCCTGACTTAAACAAATCAATCAGAATCGGCAATGGCGGAGGCCACGCCCCTTGCACTTAGCTTCCACACTCATGACATCACTGCTGCTGTGCTCCCAGCACACTGATCTGGTGAGCGGATGATTGACAGGCTTTGATGGAATACTTAGCTGGCTATCAATAATTAGCTATCTAGCTTGCTATCTAGCTGGCTATCTAGCTATGTATTGGCTTGTCTACCTGGCTATCTAGCTATTGGCTTTTCTAGCTGGCTATTTAGCTAGCTATCTAGCTGGCTACCTAGCTGGGTATCTATTAGCTATCTAGCTATTAGCTTTTCTATGCTAGCTAGCTAGCTTTCTATCTATTTGAGTTATTCCAGGTTGAGTGAATGCTGGCGCATGTGGCTGCCGCTGCTCACCCGCAGAAAAACTTATCCTTTGACTGTAAAGTGACCTTGAGAGTTTTGAAAGACGCTTATAAATGAAATGTATTATTATTATTATTATTATTGCCCAACTGAATTGGCTGAGTGACCATTTCAACATTTGGCATTGACGTCGTTGTCGAGGTCCAAAGCGGCAAAAACACAAACGCGGATCAAACATGGCCGCCATGCGGACGATTGAGTGCGCTTGTTGGCTTTACAGAGATGGCGGCGACCTGGAAACGGTGGCAAGCCGCCGCTGGCCGGCGAGCTCCGCCTGCAGCCGCTGGCGTCACCCCCCGACCCGCCGCCGAGTTGCTACGACGACCTGCTGGCCGCCCACTTCTCCGTGCCCAGGTGGGTCCTCAACGGGTTGTCCGAATGACGTCACACGTGCCAAACTGCGACTCGAGTGTCGGACAGCAGGTACGCTCACCGTGCCGCTACTAACAGCGCTGGCATGGACGCCGACGGCAACACTAACATGAACTGGACCTAGATGGTAACAAGCCTGACGCTAACAATGCTAGCTAACTTAATCTATTTGTGTTATTTCCGGTTGAACGAGGTCACCGTTGCTGGCTACCTAGCTAGCTATCCATTTGCTATCTATTAGCTGTCTAACTAGCTAGCTATCTATTAGGCATCTATTAGCTAGCTAGCTCACTTGATCTATTTGAGTTATTCCCGGTTCAACGGGGTCACCGTTGCTGGCTACCTAGCTAGCTAGCTATCCATTTGCTATCTATTAGCTTTCTAAATAGCTAGCTAGCTATTAGTCATCTATTAGTCATCAGCTCGGATGAAAGGAAAAGTGTATAAAACAGTGGTGAGACCAGCCATGATGTTTGGACTGGAGACAGTGCCACTGAAGAAAAGACAGGAAGCAGAGCTGGAGGTAGCAGAGCTGAAGATGTTGAGGTTTTCTTTGGGAGTGACCAGGTTGGATAGGATCAGGAATGAGTCCATTAGAGGGACAACTCATATTAGAGGCTTTAAAGAGAAAGTCAGAGAGGCCAGACTGAGATGGTTTGGACATGTCCAGAGGAGAGAGAGTGACTATATCGGGAGAAGGATGCTGAGCCTTGAACTGCCAGGCAGGAGACCGAGAGGAAGACCGAAGAGAAGGTTTATGGATGTGGTCAAAGAGGACATGAAGGTAGCTGGTGTGAGAAGAGGATGCACAAAACCGGGATAGATGGAGGACATTGATTCGCTGTGGCGACCCCTGAAGGGAAAAGAAGAAGAGCTGTCTAACTAGCTAGCTATCTATTAGCCATCTATTAGCTAGCTAGCTAACTTGATCTATTTGAGTTATTCCCGGTTGAAAGGGGTCATCGTTGCTGGCTACCTAGCTAGCTATCTATTTGCTATCTATTTGTCATCTGTTAGCTGTCGAACTAGCTCGCTGGCTATTTATTAGTTATCTTTTAGATAGCTACTTAACTTGATCTATTTGAGTTATTCCTGGTTGAACGGGGTCACCGTTGCTGGCTACCTAGCTATCTATCTATTTGCTATCTATTTGCTATCTATTAGCTATGTAAATAGCTAGCTATCTAGTAATCTATTAGTCATCTATTAGCTAGCTAGCTAGCTGACTTGATCTATTTGAGTTATTCCCGGTTGAACGGGGTCATCGTTGCTGGCTACCGAACTAGCTATCTATTTGCTACCTATTAGCTATCTAACTAGCTAGCTAACTATTAGTCATCTCTTCGCTAGCTAGCTAGCTAGCTAACTTGATCTATTTGTGTTATTTCCGGTTGAACGGGGTCACAGTTGCTGGCTACCTAGCTATCCATTTGCTATCTATTAACTGTCTAACTAGCTAGCTATCTATTAGTCATCTATTAGCTAGCTAGCTCACTTGATCTATTTGAGTTATTCCCGGTTCAACGGGGTCACCGTTGCTGGCTACCTAGCTAGCTAGCTATCCATTTGCTATCTATTAGCTTTCTAAATAGCTAGCTAGCTATTAGTCATCTATTAGCTAGCTAGCTAACTTGATCTATTTGAGTTATTCCCGGTTGAAAGGGGTCATCATTGGTGGCTACCTAGCTAGCTAGCTATTTGCTATCTATTTGCTATCTATTAGCTGTCTAACTAGATAGCTAGCTAGCTAGCTATTAGTCATCTATTAGCTAGCTAGCTAACTTGATCTATTTGAGTTATTCCCGGTTGAAAGGGGTCACCGTTGCTGGCTACCTAGCTAGCTAGCTATCCATTTACTATCTATTAGCTTTCTAAATAGCTAGCTAGCTATTAGTCATCTATTATCTAGCTAGCTAACTTGATCTATTTGAGTTATTCCCGGTTGAAAGGGGTCATCATTGGTGGCTACGTAGCTAGCTAGCTATTTGCTATCTATTTGCTATCTATTAGCTGTCTAACTAGACAGCTAGCTAGCTAGCTATTAGTCATCTATTAGCTAGCTAGCTAACTTGATCTATTTGAGTTATTTCCGGTTGAAAGGGGTCACCGTTGCTGGCTACCTAGCTAGCTAGCTATCCATTTGCTATCTACTAGCTTTCTAAATAGCTAGCTAGCTAACTTGATCTATTTGAGTTATTCCCTGTTGAGTGAACGCTGGCGCGTGTGGCTTCCGCTGCTCACCCACAGAAAAAAAACGTGTGCGCAGGCTCGTGGCGCCAGGGGATGTCCTGCTGGTTCCGACCTGCAAGCACCCGGACCTGATGAAGGACGGCTCTTCCCGGAGGTGACCCGAGGAAGGTGACGGGTTGCCGTCGCCGCGAGCTGCCTTCTCACCCTTTGACCTTTGACCCCACTCAGGTGCCGCGCGCTGCTCTTTTTGGTGCAGACGGTTTCTCTCACCGACCCGCCACAAGAAGAAGAAGAAGAAGAAGAAGGGGGCGGGGCTTGCCTGGCTGACACAACGCACACGTCCCTCTTCATGGTGACCTTTGACCTTTCCAGTCAAGCCTGTCCACCGTGACCTCTTACCCACGGGACGCTTCCAGGGGCCTCCCGTCAACGGCTATGTGCCCCCTGGCGCTGCGACGCTGTGGGGCGGCGCCTCCCCGCCGGGTCTGGAGCGCGCGGTGGCCGCCATCGGACGGGTCCTCGGCCCACACCGACGCGGGTACGTGGTGGTGAAATGGGGGATGAGCGGCGTTGGGATGACTCCCTGTCGCCAATAGAGAGAAATAGAGAAAAAGTTAGCCAGCCAGCTAGTATATAGCTAATAATAGATCGCTAGCCAGATAGATAGCCATATAGCCAATAGAAAGCTAAATCGAGAGAAAGTTAGCTAGCCAGCTAGTGGATAGCTAATAGATAGCCAACAAATAGCTAGCCAGCTAGATAGCCATATAGCCAATAGAAAGCTAAATTGAGAGCAAGTTAGCTAGCCAGCTAGTGGATAGCTAATAGATAGCCAACAAATAGCTAGCCAGCTAGATAGCCATATAGCCAATAGAAAACTAAATCGAGAAAAAGTTAGCTAGCCAGCTAGTGGATAGCTAATATATAGCCAACAAATAGCTAGCCAGCTAGATAGCCATATAGCCAATAGAAAGCTAAATCGAGAGAAAGTTAGCTAGCCAGCTAGTGGACAGCTAATAGATAGCCAACAGATAGCTAGCCAGCTAGTAGATAGCTAATAGATAGCCAACAGATAGCTAGCCAGCTAGTAGATAGCTATGTCGTGACTCCCCCCCTGCCTTTTCGCGCCAGGGGCCTCCCGGCGTGCCGGCTCCTGGTTCACGGACCAGCGGGAAGCGGCAAAGCCACGGCGGTGGCGGCGTCCAGCTCCAGGCTCCGCCTCCGGATGATCAAGGTGCGAGCACCCGGCCGGGTGTCCGCAGGTGGCCCGCTGACGCCCCCACGCCTTGTCTCGCCCCACGCAGGTGGACTGCACGAGCGCGTGCGGCGACACGCCCGCCGCCACTGAGGCGCGCCTCACTTCCCTGTGGGAGCGCGTGGCGGCGCTACGGCCTTGCGTGCTTCTGCTTGCTAATCTGCAGCTCCTGCTGCGGCCTCGAGGGGGCGCCGAGGACGACGCCCGAGTCCAGGTGGCCCTGTGTCGACTGCTACGCGGCGCCACTGGCGGGTGAGGAACCTGCCGGGGGCGCCGCACGATAGCGACACGCCGCCACGTCCACTTTGCGCGTTCCGTGCAGGGTGGCGGTGGTGGCCACCGTGCGCGAACCCCGCCGTCTCCCCGCCGCCGTGGCGGCAGCATTCGTCCACTGCGTGGCATTGGACATACCCGACGAGGCGGGACGGCGGGATATCTTGACGCGGCTGAGTCAGGACGTTGGCTTCGGACGAGACGTGGACGTGGAGAGACTGGCAAAAGTCACGGCAGTACGTGGCCTTTCCTTGGCGCTAACTGGCTAGTTAGCTATCTATTAGTTATCTATTAGCTAGCTCGCTAACTTGATCTATTTGAGTTAGTCCCGTTTGAACGGGGTCACCATTGCTGGCTACCTAGTTATCTATCTATTTGCTATCAATTAGCTGTCTAATTAGCTAGCTATCTATTAGTTGTCTATTAGCTAGCTAGCTAACTTGATCTATTTGAGTTATTCCCGGTTGAACGGGGTCACTGTTGCTGGTTAACTAGCTAGCTATCAATTTGCTATTTATTAGCTGTCTAACTAGCTAGCTAGCTATTAGTTACCTATTAGCTAGCTAGCTAACTTGATCTATTTGAGTTATTCCCGGTTCAATGGGGTCACTGTTGCTGGATACCTTGCAAGCTATTATCTGTCTAGCAAGCTAGCTATTAGTCATCTTTTAGATAGCTAGCTAACTTGATCTATTTGAGTTATTCCCGGTAGAACGGGGTCACCATTTCTGGCTACCTAGCTAGCTATAAATTTGCTATTTATTAGCTGTCTAACTAGCTAGCTATCTATTAATCATCTATTAGCTAGCTAGCTAACTTGATCTATTTGAGTTATTCCCGGTTGAACGGGGTCACCGTTGCTGGCTACCTAGCTAGCTATCTATTTTCTATCTATTACCTGTCTAACTAGCTTGCTAGCTATTAGTTACCTATTAGCTAGCTAGCTAACTTGATATTATATTATTATTATTATTATTCCCGGTTGAACGGGGTCACTGTTGCCGCCTACCTAGCTAGCTATCTATTTTCTATCTATTAGCTGTCTAACTAGCTTGCTAGCTATTAGTTACCTATTAGCTAGCTAGCTAACTTGATATTATTATTATTATTATTATTATTATTATTATTATTAATATTATTATTATTATTCCCGTTGAACGGGGTCACTGTTGCCGCCTACCTAGCTAGCTATCTATTTTCTATCTATTAGCTGTCTAACTAGCTTGCTAGCTATTAGTTACCTATTAGCTAGCTAGCTAACTTGATATTATTATTATTATTATTCCCGGTTGAACGGGGTCACTGTTGCCGCCTACCTAGCTAGCTATCTATTTTCTATCTATTAGCTGTCTAACTAGCTTGCTAGCTATTAGTTACCTATTAGCTAGCTAGCTAACTTGATATTATTATTATTATTATTCCCGGTTGAACGGGGTCACTGTTGCCGCCTCCCTAGCTAGCTATCTATTTACTATCTATTAGCTGTCTAATTAGCGTTAGGACCAGCCGCCTTGGCGCCGCCGGTCCGGGCCAGGTGCAAACTCACCCGTTTTTTTCCTCCCCTGTCTAGGGCTTGACCTTGGGCGACCTGCGCGCCCTGCTGGTGGAGGCCGGCCGGGCGGCGTGCAGGCGGCTGGTCCAGACGTGGTGAGTGTGCCTCGTCGGGTGGGCCGCTCGCCCGTCGGGCGTCCGTCACAACGCCTCCGTTGTCCGTTTCAGCCCCGGTCGGCGCCAGGACGACGTGCGCCGCAGCGGCGTGGACATCCGGCAGCGAGACTTGCTGTCGTCGTTGCGGACCTTGCGGGACGCCCAGTCGGAGGCCGCCGGCGCCCCCAAGGTGAGGCTGCTGGGCCCGAGGCCCCCCTCCCCCGAACCCTGGCGGTTAAAACTGCCAAACGCAGATTCCGGCGGTGCGCTGGGAGGACGTGGGCGGCCTGCAGCGGGTCAAGCGGGAGGTTCTGGACACGGTGCAGCTTCCCCTTCAGCGTCCGCAGCTCAAGCTGAACCGGACCGGCATTCTGCTCCACGGGCCGCCCGGCACCGGCAAGACTCTGCTGGCCAAGGCTGTGGCCACCGAATGTTCCGCCACCTTCCTCAGGTCAGTTTGTGCGCTACATTGGACACCTTCGCCAAGCCGACTTTCTATTGGCTATATGGCTATCTAGCTGGCTATCTATCTGTTAGCTATCTCCTAGCTTGCTAGCTAACTGTCTCTTTACTTAGCTTTCTATTGGCTATATGGCTATCTAGCTGGCTAGCTATCTGTTAGCTATCTACTAGCTTGCTAGCTAACCGTCTCTCTATTTAGCTTTATATTGGCTATATGGCTATCTAAGTGGCTAGCAATGTGTTGGCTATCTGTTAGCTATCTACTAGCTTGCTAGCTAACTGTCTCTCTATTTAGCTTTATATTGACTATATGGCTATCTAAGTGGCTAGCAATCTGGATAGCTATCTGTTAGCTATCTACTAGCTGGCTTGCTAACTTTCTCTGTATTTAGCTTTCTATTGGCTAAATGGCTATCTAGGTGGCTAGCAATCTGGCTAGCTATCTGTTAGCTATCTACTAGCTGGCGTGCTAACTTTCTCTGTATTTAGCTTTCTATTGGCTAAATGGCTATCTAGGTGGTTAGCAATCTGGCTATCTGTTGGCTATCTATTAGCTATTTACTGGCTGACTAGCTAGCGTACTATCTATTTACTTCCGGGTTGAGTGAACGCTGGCGTGTGTGGCTGCCGCTGCTCACCCACAGAAGAACCGATTTTGTGACTAAAGTGTCCATGAGAGTTTTGAAAGACGCTTAGAAATGAAATGGATTATTATTATTTTTTTCATTTTCATTTTGGTTGTTTTCTCCTAGCGTGAAGGGCCCGGAACTGCTCAACATGTACGTGGGCCAGAGCGAGGAGAACGTCCGCCAAGGTGAGTGCCACCTTTCTTCGGCACATCGCTTTGCCCCACGCAAAAGCTCATCCGGCGCCCGACAGCGTGCTAGCATCCCACGGCTAACGACGTGGCCCACTTTTGCCCTCAGTCTTTCAGCGAGCGCGCTCGGCGGCCCCCTGTGTGGTCTTCTTTGACGAGCTGGACTCTCTAGCGCCCAGCAGGGGGCGCAGCGGAGATTCCGGCGGGGTGACGGACAGGTGAGCGCGCTGCCGCGCTAGCGCGCGTGGCCCGTTCTCACGCCACCTTGAATGGGCCAGGGTGGTGTCTCAGCTGCTAGCCGAACTGGACGCCCTCGACGCCGCCGCCAGAGTCTTTGTCATCGGCGCCACCAACCGAGCGGACCTGCTGGACCGATCCCTGCTCAGGCCCGGAAGGTTAGCGACGCGCCGTCCGCAAAGCGGGATGTCGGATTTGGCCCGGAAATGGCGAAATCCTGTCAGAGTGCTAAAGATGAGCCGCGGCGGCCGCGTTTTGAGTCTAGCGACCGAGGACAAACGTTAGCGAGCGCCAGATAGTCTCCGTTCCCTGCTACAAAGGCTAGCGTTAGCCTCCGAGACCGTCTTCACGTGTCCCCGCGCAGGTTTGACAAGCTGGTCTACGTGGGGATCGACGCGAACCCGAGCTCCCAGCTGCAAGTCCTGCGGGCTATCCTGCGAAAGTACGAGCGCCGGCGCCATCTGGGGGGTTGATTGACTCGCCGTAACTCGCCGTAACTCGCCGTAACTCGCTCTCCCTCAGCTTCCAGCTGGACCCGTCCGTGGACTTGCGGCGGGTGCTGGAAGGTTGCCCCGCCCACACCAGCGGCGCCGACCTGTACGCGCTGTGCTCGGACGCCATGACGGCCGCCGTCAAGAGGAAGATCAACGCCATCCAACGGGGTCGGTCCTCGGCGAGTGGCGCCGCTCGGGTTCGGACCCGAGCCGACTTTTGTCCTTTTTGTCCAGGCTTGGATACCGAAGACTCGCCGCTGCGCCTCGCCGCGGAGGACTTTGGCGCCGCACTGCGCGACTTTACGCCCTCGCTGTCGCCGGAGCAGGCGTTGCCGGGCCAGGGCCTTCAGCTCGCCGCCTGACCCCCCCCCCCATCTGTTTGCGCCCCCCCAAAAATAAAACACTGAACAAAATGAGCGATTGTTGACATGGTGGTTGGGGGCTTTTATTGATACGATGCCTCAAATGTGACCTTTTGGATCAAACGGCAAGGGGTCGTTGCCATGGCGACCGCCACATCTACCAGCGCCATCTGTGTTTGAATTGTGGCACGTTGCCTCCACCAAAGAACGGCCTCACTTCTTAGCGTCGGCTGGCACGTTGACGCCTGACCAGCGCCTGGCCCACCGAACGAAGGAAAGGGTGGTGTTCGGGATCCGGAAGGTCATCAAGTGGGCGCTTTGGGTCTTCAGGTGAAGTGCGGCATTCTGTGGCATCTTCTACAACGCCACGCAAACATTTATATAATAATAATAATAATAATAATACATTTGATTTCTAAGCGCCTTTCAAAACTCTCAAGGTCACTTTACAGTCACAGGATCAGTTTTTCTGCGGGTGAGCAGCAGCAAGCACACGCGCCTGCCATGGTATTTTGCTTTTCGCAATATGTCATGAAAATAATGTCATGATGTGTGTCTTCCGCCATATTTACATATAACCTTCTGATACGCAGAGTGACTCGGGATCATGGAGCCATTGTCTAGAAATCGTGTGTGTCCGGAATATTCTGCAAATGAAGGTACTGTTCATCGACTCCATCTTTTATTTGGATTACCAAAATACTCATCATCCGATATTAACGAACACGTGGAGGAGAGAAGGCCAATCTCCACCAACAATAGCTAATAGCTAGCATATAGCTAGCTGGTTAGGTAGCCAACTAGATAGATAGTTAGCAAATAGATATCAAATATATATACGTCTACGAGTACAGAGTGCGCTCGGGACAGAAACAATTGTGGTGGAATATGGGTCACTGTAGTGTACCCAAATTAAGTACAAAGGAACAATAATTATTTGACATGCCTGGTTAGCTCAATGGCTAACAGGGCGAGCACAAATTACACTCGGCCTTAAGTTTGAGGAGCACACCGAATCACAGCCTGGAACATAGCACGCTTGGTTGTTGGTACCAAATCCACCTTGAGCAAAGCTAACAGTTTCTCTCTCACTATTGACAATTTCTCCCTCCCATCAGGTGAAAAGCCTCGGGGTCATTCTTGACAGCTACACTAGCTTTCCACTCCCACATGAATAACTGGTCTGCGTACTTCCACCTACGCAATATCAATCGTCTTTGCCCGTCTCTCACTCCTCACACCACTGCTATCCTCGTTCATAGTCTTGTCACCTCCCGGATCGACTATTGCAATTCACTTCTCTTTGGTGTCCCTCGGATACCTCTTCACCAACTTCAAGTGGTCCAGAAGTCTTCAGCCCGGATCATCACCAGAACCTCATCCTTTCACCACATCACCCCCGTCCTCCAAGAGCTCCACTGGCTCCCGGTCAAATATAAAATAAACTTATAAAATTATTCTTTATACATTTAAAGCTATCCATGACCTTGCCCCCCCCCATACCTATCCGACCTTCAAATTCCTATTCCCTCTGGTTCCCTCAGATCCTCTTCCTCCCTCCACCTCTGTGTGCCCCCCTGCCCGTCTCAGCACGATGGGTGACAGCTTTCAGCTGCTCTGCCCCCAAACTCCGGAACTCAATTCCTCCAAAACATTGGTAACATCGATTCTCTTCCCACCTTCAAGTGCCATCTCAAAAGCCACCTATTTAAAATCACATTTTCTCTATAGCTCTCTCTCTTGTTTCTATTTATAATTGTATTTTATTTATTGCATTGTATTTTATTTATTATAGTACCTATGCTTGTCTGTGACTGTAGAGTGTCCTTGAGAGCTTTGAAAGGCACTTAACATGTCATGTATTATTATTATTATTATTACAGTAAAGTCTCGTTATATCGATATTCAAGGGAGTCCGAAAAAATATCGATATAACCGGGACTATCGATATATCCGATACTTTACTGTATTATTATTATTATTATTATTGTTATTATTATTAGAGAGCTTTGAAAGGCGCTTAAAATGAAATGTATTATTATCCATCCATCCATTTTCCGTACCGCTTATTCCTCATTAGGGTCGCGGGGGGTGCTGGAGCCTACCTCAGCTGTCTTCGGGCACGAGGCGGGGGACACCCTGAATTGGTTGCCAGCCAATCGCAGGGCACACAAAGACATACAACAGTCACTCTCACACTCACACCTAGGGACAATTTGGAGTGGTCAATCTGCCTGCCATGCATGTTTTTGGAGTGTGGGAGGAAACCGGAGGACCCGGAGAAAACCCACGCGGGTCCGTGGAGAGCATGCAAACTCCACACAGGGAGGCCGGACCGGGACGCGAACCGGCGACCTCTGCACTGTGATGCAGGTGTGCTAACCACTCGACTACCGGGCCGCCTGTATTATTATTATTATTATTAGCTAGCTTTTTATCTATTTGAGTTACTTCCGGGTTGAGTGAACGCTGGCGCATGTGGCTGCCGCTGCCTGAAGAAAAACTGATCCTGTGACTGTAAAGTGACCTTGAGAGTTTTGAAAGGCGCTTAGAAATGAAATGGATTATCATTATTTGCTCAAAGGCGTTTTGGTGGGGGAGTCGAATATAATAATAATAATAACCCATTGGATTTCTAAGCGCCTTTCAAAACTCTCGAGGTCACTTTACAATCACATGATAAGTTTTTCTGTGGGTGAGCAGCGGCAGCCATACGCGCCAGTGTTCACTCAACCCGAAGTAACTCGGATAGAAACCTTGCTAGCTAATAGATAGCCAACAGATAGCTAGCTAGGCCTTCATTCAACCCGGAAGTAATTCAGATAGAAAGCTAGCTTGCTAAGAGACAGCTAATAGATAGCTATGTTACACGGATAGAAAGCTAGCTAGCTAAGAGATAGCCAGCTAGGCCTTCACTCAACCCGGAAGTAACTCAGATAGAAAGCTAGCTAGTGAAGAGAGCGCTAATAGATATCTAAGTAACTCGGATAGAATGCCCCCCCCCCCCATGAAAGGAAGTGTTGGCGCCCTCCGCGACCGCGTTTGGCCATTTGCCCTTTGGCCTCGCCAGCTGCCATATTTACCGCTTACGTGGCCTTGGCTACTTTGGTTCTCTTCATCCTCTTCCTCCTCATCAGGGTGACCTGAGGTCGCTTGAGGCCAGCGATCAATAGCAGGAGGCGGGGCCTGGACTTGGTCAGCCAGCTCCTCAGCAGCGTCCCTTTTGGAAACCTGCACAGCAAACCGCGCGCGAGGTCAAAGCAGCGCGACGACGACGCTCGGGCCCGTCCCGTCCGGACTTGACCTTTGACCCGGGCCGGATTGGCGGGCGGCTTCTTACCAGTTGAGCCCGCACATGGGTGAGGTGGCGGCGCGGCGCTGCACTGGAATGGCGGGCGAGCTGGCCGGCCGCACGCTAGAAGCTTCAGTGCACAAACACCAGCTGCCAATCATAATAGCAGCGTGGGGGGAGGGGCGGCGGCCCGGCCCACTCAGCACTTCTCGCAAACGCTCGGCCTGTCGCTATGGTGACCACCCCCCGCCCCATCAGCCGCCCATCACGAGTGGCCGAGCACTCGTTGATCTGCAACTCACATGGTTATGCTGAATATGGCTAATGGCTAGCTATTTGTTATCTAATAGCTATCTGTTCACTGGCTAATAGCTATCTATTCGCTGGCTCATAACTATCTATTCGCTGGCTAATGACTATTCGCTAGCTAATAGCTATCTATTAACTAGCGATTAGCTATCTATTCGCTCGCTATTAGCTATCTATTTGCTTGCTAGCTACCTTGCTATCTATTTGAGTTACTTCGGGGTTGAGTGAACGCTGGCGCGTGTGGCTGCCGCTGCTCACCAACAGAAAAAAACATATCCTGTGACTGGAAAGTGACCTTGAGAGTTTTGAAAGGCGCTTAAAAATAAAATGTATTATTATTATTATTATTATTATTATTATTATTATTATTATTATTATTATTATTATAAAATATGACGGAGAGCACCATTCCCGAATTTGTTCGGGTTTTGTTTTGTTTTTTTTTTTTTTTCATGCTTGGGTGCCTATAAAGCGCTGGTTGGACCTCTGGCAATGTTTTTCCCTTCCACAAGGGGGCAGCATTTGCCTTTTGTTCATGTTAGCGCTTTGTTACAGCTTCAGCTCTTGCTAGCTAGCTATTAGCTGTCTATTATCTAGCTAGCTTTCTATCTATTTGAGTTATTCCAGGTTGAGTGTACACTGGCGTGTGTGGCTGCCGCTGCTCACCCACAGAAAAACTCATCCTGTAACTGTAAAGTGACCTTGAGAGTTTTGAAAGGTGCTTAGAAATCAAATGGATTATTATACAATACCGTACAATCGCTATCTGGTAGGTTGGCTAGCTATTAGCTATCTATTGTATCTAATTTGATTCTAATCTAATTCTAATACAGTGAGACCTCAATTTACCTCGAACTTAATTGAACGAACTTAATTCCCAGAGTGTGTGTAAGGCGAAAAGTGTGTATCTCAAAAAAAATATTCCCATAGGAAACCATTAAAATGGGAATAATCCGTTCCCAGGTTTCCATAAAATATACTTTTCAACTAAATAAGCCTTAAAACTACACACAACATACCTTATTCTATGTATAATAAATGTGCTATTGTATTGTAATGAAAGAAATACACTGCATTGTATCATAAAGTCACTTTATTTACATTTGTGATGGTCATTTATGGCTTGATGGAATGGCGTTGGAGGTCGAAGGTCAAAAGGAATTGCTGTTTGGAAAGAGAGGCGCATTACGACAACTGTAATTAAAGAAATAAACTGTGCTGTAAAATAAAGTTTTATTTACCTTTTTGATTGTGGTTGATGGCTTATGGAAGGAGAGTCACCTTCCATAAGGACTGTTGGTGCTGTTCGGTCGTGTGCTTCCGCCGAAGATCACTCCGCCAGCCGTGGTGGGTGTGTATTATGAAAATAGTGCTTATTATAAGGTTTAATGTTGATAAATTTGACGTTTGTAAGACAAAAAGTTTGTAAGTTGAGGTCTCACTGTATCTACAGTAAAGTCTCGTTATATCGATATCGGATATATCGATAGTCCCGGTTATATCGATATTTTTTCGGACTCCCTTGAATATCGATATAACGAGACTTTACTGTATCTCATTTAAATGCCTTGCATGTCAAATTTCCGAATCCTCTCCCGCAATCATAGCCACTGTATAGTTTCCCCCAAAACTACATTGTGACTTTTTAAAATATTTCTCCGCTGTCCTCACACAACTTTCCGCTCTGTCACCAAATATAATTATTCTGGGGGATTTCAACATACACATTGACAATTCCATCCATCCTCTCACCAAAGACTTGACTTCCTCACTCGACAGTTTTGGCCTGTATCAATTCTCTGATTTCCCCACACACATAAAAGAGGACACTCTGGACCTCATATGCCGTTCTGGTTTTACCCTCGCCAACTGTACAGCAAATGAACTACCTATAACGGACCATTTCCTTGTCTCATTTAACGTTCCCATCACACTCTCTCTCTCCAAACCATCCCGCATCATCACTTATCGGAACACCAAACACATCACCGCAATGACCGCCACCTTGAATCCGGACTACAACTCCTCCCCCTGATGAACTTGTTACCCGGTACAACACGGACCTTAGAAACATGCTCGACGCCCTTGCTCCTGTAAAGTCCCAGTCTGTCCAATTCACCTGGTCCACCCCATGGTTCACCGCCCATCTCCGCTCCACCAAGGCGAAAACTCGGCAACTGGAAAGAGTCTACAGGAAAACCGGTCTCACTATAGAGGCGGTATAGAGGGACTCCATCACATGTGCAAAATCACAATACTATTCTGGACTGATTGACTCAAATACAGGAAATGCAGTCCAAGAATTCCACCTGTTCAGCTATTATTCATCCCTCATTATCCACTGGAATTGTTTCTGTCCCACTCAAAAGCGCAGCTGTAACTCCCATTCTGAGAAAACTTGGCTCATATCCCAACGACTTCAATAACCTACGTCCAATTTCTCATCTTCCATTCATCGCTAAAATTTCGAAAAAAACAGTTGCGTCCCAGCTTCACTCTCACCTCACTCACAGTAACCTCTACGAACAATTCCAGTCTGATTTCCGTCCCCGCCACAGCACTGAATCAGCCCTCATAAAAATGACTAATGATCTTCTCATAGCAGCAGATACCGGTTCCCTCTCTATTCTCATCCTTCTCGATTTGTCTGCAGCCTTTGACACCATTTTTCACCTCATCCTCCTCAACAGACTTTCCACTTTAGGCGTCAGGCACACCACTCCTATCACTCCTATCTCACTGGCCGCTCACAGTTCATCCAAATCAACTCCTTCCTTCCAACTCCTTTGTTCTGGTGTGCCCCAAGGGTCTTTCCTGGGGCCCCTTCTCTTTATTAGCTACCTTCTTCCCCTTGGCAATATTTTCAGCAATTTTGGCATTCACTTGCACTGCTTTGCGGATGACACCCAACTCTACCTTTCCAGTAAACCCGACGCCTCACTTCCACTTGCATCCCTTACACCACAGGTGTCAAAGTCAAGGCCAAATCCGGCCCGCCACATCATTTTTTTCGGCCCGCGAAAGCAAATCAAACTTGTTAAATTCCATGATGATTGCTAAAATCGGAGCCAAAATGTCATATTTTTGGATGTCAACCACAATAAAAGTCATTATTCTTGACTTCAGATTTGAAAACGAGTTATTCGTTAATTTGCTGTGTGCTCTATATGTAATATTTGAAGGGATTTAAACATTCTAATGGCTTCCCCAAATTCATAACGGCCCTCGAGAGGAAACCATAACTACAATGTGGCCCGCGGCAAACAATGACTTTGACACCCCTGCCTTACACTTTGCCTCTCAGAAATTAAATCCTGCTTTTCCCATCCCTGGTTGGGATCCCTGGTTGTCCTTGGTTTTAAACAGCGAAAAAACTGAATTTCTCCTTGTCGGTACCAAATCCAGCCTTCATAAAGCAAACACTTTCTCTCTCACCATTGACAGTTCTACCCTGCCCCCCCCGTGTGTTGCTTTGTGTAATCGGGTTCGGTAAATGATTCGGTAAACTTGTGGATAGAGTTGAGGTTCTTTATTAGGACGGCTGTGTCGGTTGGAGGTAGAAGGCAATTGACATGTGTGGCTCTCGTAGGCTCTCATCAGACTGACTTGCAGCAGTGCGGATGCTCCTTTGGTCTATAGCCAGGCATCACTAGTCAAACATGCAAATAACATTTGCTAATATCATTACACCCCGTCCTTCAGGCCAAGAGCCTGGATGGCATCCTGGACAGCTTAACGGCATATTTCCACCTCCATAATATCCCCCTCTCTCCGCTCACACCACTGCTATCCTTATCCACAGTCTCTCCCTCCTTTCACCACATCACTCCTGTCCTCCAGCAGCTCCACTGGCTCCCTGTTAAACTTCATATTGATTTCAAGATACTTCTGTTTACATTTAAAGCCATCCACAACTTTGCCCCCCCTATCTATCTGACCTACTTCTAATCTCCGTTCCCTCTCGGGCCCTCAGATCTTCATCCTTCCTCCACCTCTGTATGCCCTCTACCCATCTCACCACAATGCGGTGCAGAGCTTTCATCCGCTCTGCTCCCAAACTCTGGAACTCACTTGCACCCAACATCCGTAATATTGACTCCCATGCTACTTTCAAATCTCACCTCAAAACTCGCCTGTTTAAACTTGCTTTCGTGGTCTAGTTTAATCTGCTATTTTAGTATTTATTGTTTTATTCAGGGTTTTATATTGTTTTATGTATTGTTGTTTTTTTTTATTGTAATGTGTCCTTGGGTGTTCAGAAAGGCGCTTGTAAATTAAATGTATTATTATTATTAGTAGTAGTAGTAGTAGTAGTAGTAGTAGTCGTAGTAGTAGTAGTAGTATTGGCTGACTAGCTAGCTTTCTATCTCTCTGTTTTACTATTCTATTTGAGTTACTTCCAGGTTGAGTGAACGCTGGCGCGTGTGGCTACCGCTTCCCACCCACAGAAAAACTTATCCTGTGACTGTAAAGTGACCTTGAGAGTTCTGAAAGGCGCTTCAAGCTTCAAGATACCTTTAGTTAGCTTGTATTATTTTGAGGGAGGGAAAGTTTGACTTCCTGGAACGTTCCCAAGCAGTACAAGTGCAAAATGGGTTCAAATATCATCATCATAAATTATGACAGTCGAGTTGGCTATCAAGCTACCTACCTAGCTATCTATTTGCGATCTGTTAGTTATCAATTAACTATCTATTAGCTAGCTATTAGCGGTCTAGTTGGATGGCTATCTATCTTATCTATCAGCGGTCTAGCTCCTTTGCTAGCTCTCTATTAGCTAGCTAGCTAGCTTTATAATAATAATAATAATAATAATAAGCTATCTAGCTATATATTAGCTGTCTAGCTATCTATTAGCTAGCTAGATAGATCGCTATCGATTGCGCATTATTAATATGAAAAGCAAATTAGTGACAGCTGATCATCAGACCAGAGTAACCACAGGGAAAGTGAAAGTTAGTGAATGCTCTCTGTGCACATATAAATCAAGCCATATAAATAAAAATATTTGATATTGTGTGTGAGACAATCTCTTTTTGTCAATGGATGCTACAGCTGCGTGTTTGCTTTCAACATTTAGCTTGTAGTTGACGTGCACATTCCACCATGATGTCCCTGATCCACTGGTGGAAAGACGCTTTGATCCTCTCCTCTTTCATCTAGAACTGCTTTATGTAACAAAGAGGGTACAGAAAGTGCTAAAGAATTAATGCCTCTCTGTGTCTTTGTGTTGTAATATTGTCTTTGTTTTGTCATACGTATTTTTTTTTTTTGTTCTTTTGACTTTTTTTTTTTTTAACAGCTTCTTCCCCCAAGCCATTAACTCTTTGAACTCTTTCAACAGTAGCCAAAATGGAACTGTATAGTGCCACTTAGCAGTTTTTTTGACGACGATACTAGTGCAGCGTGTTCTACCGGAAACAAATTCCTTGTGTGTTCTACATACTTGGCAATAAAGATGATTCTGATTCAAGACGGCGCCGCGAGAGTGGCTGCCTTTCCAGCAGCTCATGTATTTTGTTTTTCTACTTTCATTACTTTTATCGCTTTTCTGCTGTGAAATGTAAATTTCTCCACTGCGAGACTAATAAAGGCAAATCCAATCCAATCCAATTATTCGCTCGCTAATAGCTATCAATTCGCTAACAACTATCTATTCGCAGCTAATACGCTAGCTGGTAGCTAGTGAATAGATAGCCAATAGCTATGTATTTGCTAGCTATTAACTATCTATTCGCTAGCTATTAGCTTGCTATCTATTTGAGTTACTTCCAGGTTGAGTGAACGCTGGCGCATGTGGCTGCCGCTGCTCACCCGCAGAAAAAACGATCCTGTGACTGTAAAGTTACCTTGAGAGTTTTGAAAGGCGCTTAGAAATGAAATTGATTATTATTTTTTTTTCCAGTCCATACTCCGCATAGATGTTTCGGTAGACTATGCCAGCCACCTGGCACCATCTTAAAGACATATATATATATATATAGAGATAGATAGATAGATAGATAGATAGATAGATAGATAGATAGATAGATAGATAGATAGATAGATAGATAGATAGATAGATAGATAGATAGATAGATAGATAGATAGATAGATAGATAGATAGATAGATAGATAGATAGATAGATAGATAGATAGATAGATAGATAGATAGATAGATAGATAGATAGATAGATAGATAGATAGATCAGCTTGGCTAATGAAATAGTCCTCTTGAGTTCACCACTCACTTCAATGTGTTTTAATTATTCGGAAGACCAAGAAGAGATTTGCCGTGTTTGTATTTCAAACTAATTTTGAAGTAAAATTCTATTCAATTCACCAGCGGGTGAAAACGCCCCGTGTTTGTTGGTTTCGGTTACCCGGACGTGTTCCCGGAAGTATTTTATCGCGAATTTCAAAATATTAAAACTACCGAGCATTCGCAATGTTGCAACGGATGAATGCAAAGGAACGTTAATATGCGTTTTTTCTGCAAGGTCCCCTTTGGGGCGCCGTACCGTCCCCCTTCGCTTTGAAGGGGAACGGGTTGCGTCATTTCCGGTGGCGCTTCACCAACGCGTCATCGCAAGTGCGACACGCGCTCCTTTCTTTTCCGTTTGGCTAGTCGTCGCTAGCAGCTAGCGTGGCGGAGCCTCTTCTTTCTTTTTCGCGCCAATCGGAGTCAAAAAATGGCCGTCGCCGGTGTACCGAGTCGCAAGCGCCTCCTCAAGGACGAGGACATGACCAAGGTGGAGTTTGAAACCAGCGAGGAGGTGGACGTCACCCCCACCTTCGACACCATGGGCCTGCGGGAGGACCTGCTGCGCGGCATCTACGCTTACGGTAGGCCGCCGCTCGGCCAGGCCTCTGCGGAACTCGAGTGCTCGCCACGCCGCCGCCGCGAGCCTCACTTCGCCATTTTGAGCCTTTTTTGTCACGTCGGGCTCACATTGGTCACCGCAGCGGCGCTTTGAAGGCTTGCGGTGGCGAATGTGGCAAGTTAGCGCCATTAGCCGCAAAGCGCTGGTCGCTTAGCTTAGCGCCTGACCCCCACCCAACATATCCACCCCGTCTACGACAGGGATCGCGCGCCGTGACGACGAGTGACATTCTCCATCTTCTTTCCATTTGTTTTTGCTTGCTCGAAAATCTTTTCATTTCGGCTTTTCCCTTCAGTGGATTCGCCACAGCGAATCAGTGTCCTCCATCTTCAGAGGTTTGATTGGCATGTTTGTTTTGGCCAAGCTTTTACGTCGGATGCCCTGACACAACCCTCTGTATTTATCCGGGCTTGGGGCCGGCACAAAAGCTCGAAAATAGTGTGGCAAAACAAAATGCTTCCAATGCTGTCAGAATCAAACGGCGCCATTTTCCGGATAGGAAAAGAAAAGTTCGGGTCCTATTGAGAAAATGTGGCTAGCTGTCCCCTTTGCTCGTTTCAGGGTTCGAGAAGCCGTCGGCCATTCAGCAGCGAGCCATCAAGCAGATCATTAAAGGCCGAGACGTCATCGCCCAGTAAGAAAAGACCCCCACACCCCATTTTATTGACTCCAAACAATAACAATACATTTAATTTTTAAGCACCTTTCAAAACTCTCAAGGTCACTTTTCAAACGCAGGATACGTTTTTCTGTGGGTGAGCAGTGGCAGCCACACGCGCCAGCATTCACTCAACCCAGAAGTAACTCAAATAGATAAAAAGCTAGATAGCTAATAGATAACCAATGGATAGCTAATAGATAGAGAGCTAGCTAGGTGCATAACTAATAGAAAGCCAGCTAGATAGCTAGCGAGCCAGCCAGATAGCAAATAGATAGCCAATAGATAGCTAATAGCCAGGCAGCTGCAAAACGAATAACCAGCTAGATAGGTAGCGAGCCAGCCAGATAGCTAATAATACATTTAATTTTTAACCGCCTTTTAAAACTCTCAAGTTCATTTTTCAAACACAGGATACGTTTTCTTGTGGGTGAGCTGCGGCAGCCACACGTGCCAGCGTTCACTCGATCCGGAAGTCACTCAAATAGATAGGACGCTAGTTAGCTAAAAGATAGCCAATAGCGAGACAGCCAGCTTGGTAGCCGCATAACTAATAGCTAGCTAGACAGCCAGATAGCTAATAGATAGCCAGCTAGGTAGCTAGCTACATAGCCAATAGATAGCGAATGGACAGACAGCCAGGCAGCTGTCTAGTAGCTAATACTACTAACTAATAGCCAGCCAGATAGCTAATAATAATAATAATAAATGTCATTTATGAGCGCCTTTCAAAACTCTCAAGGTCACTTTACAGTCACAGGATAAGTTTTCTGTGGGTATGCAGTGGCAGCCACACGCGCCAGCGTTCACTCAACCCGGAAGTAAATATATAGAAACGTAGCTAGCCAGCTAGCTAACAGTTAGCTAGATAGCTAGCCACCTAGATGGCTCTATAGCTACTAGCTAGCTAGATAGTTAGTTAGCCAATACACTGAATGTCACTATTAAACACACATAGATAGCAAATAGCGCGATAGCCAGTCGATAGCTAACAGATATACAACGAGCTAGGTAGCCGTATAACTGATAGATAGGCAGCTAGATAGCCAGATAAAAGGCTCTTCAATAAGAATGTGTTGTGGGTGCGTTCAGGTCTCAGTCGGGAACGGGAAAGACGGCCACCTTCTGTGTGTCGGTCCTGCAGTGTCTGGACATCCAGGTCAGCCATTTTTGCGCCCTTTCACTTGAATTTGGACCAAAGCGCCGTTTTTATGGCAGATTTTCTTTGTCCAAAGGTGAGGGAGACCCAGGCGCTGATCCTGGCGCCCACTCGAGAGCTCGCCGGCCAGATCCAAAAGGTAAAGCGTCTTGCCGCCGGCCGGCGTCCGCCGTAGCGCTAAGGTGTGGCGTCCCGCCCGCAGGTGCTGCTGGCGCTGGGGGACTACATGAACGTTCAGTGCCACGCATGCATCGGGGGCACCAACGTGGGCGAGGACATCCGCAAGTTGGACTTTGGCCAGCACGTGGTGTCGGGAACGCCGGGACGAGTGTTTGGTGAGCGCCGCCATCTGCTCGCCGGCCGTTTGCTCGCCGGCTAACCGGAAGGCTTCTGTGCTGGCAGACATGATCCGGCGACGCAGCCTGCGCACGCGCGCCATCAAAATGTTGGTTCTGGATGAGGCTGACGAGATGCTGAACAAAGGTCGCCCGCCGCCGCCGCCGTCGCCCGCCGCGTCCTTGGGACCGCCCTGACCTCTTGTCGGCCCGCAGGTTTCAAGGAGCAGATCTACGACGTCTACCGCTACCTGCCACCCGCCACCCAGGTGGTCCTCATCAGCGCCACGCTGCCACACGAGATCCTCGAGATGACCAACAAGTTCATGACCGACCCCATCCGCATCCTGGTCAAGCGGTATGTATTAGCTAGCTAGCTAACTTTCTATCTATTTGAGTACATTTCAGGGTGAGTGAACGCAGGCGCTTGTGGCGGCCGCTGCTCACCGACAAACTGATCCTGTGACTGTAAAGTGACCTTGAGAGTTTTGAAAGGCGCTTAGAAATCAAATGTGTTATTATTTTTAGAGCTATCTATTTGCCAGCTGTTGGTTATCTATTTGCTCGCTATTGGCTATCTATTCACTAGCCAATAGCTATCTATTCGCTAGCTGTTGGCTATCTATTCGCTAGCTAGCTACCTTTGTATCTATCCACAGAAAAAAATATCCTGTGACTGTAAAGTGATCTTGAGTTTTGAAAGCTGCTTAGAAATCAAATGTATTATTATTATTATTATTATAGCTATCTATTGGCTATCTATTCACTAGCTAATAGCTATCTATTCGCTAGCTGTTGCTATCTATTCGCTAGCTATTGGCTATCTATTCGCTAGCTGTTGGCTATCTATTCGCTAGCTATTGGCTATCTATTCACGAGCTAATAGCTATCTATTCGCTAGCTGTTGGCTATCTATTCGATAGCTAGCTAGATTTCTATCTATTTGAGTTACTTCCGGGTTGAGTGAACGCTGGTGTGTATGGCTGCCGCTGCTCACCCACAGAAAAAAATATCTTGTAACTGTAAAGTGACCTTGAGAGTTTTGAAAGGTGTTTAGAAATTAAATTATTATTATTATCATCATCATCTCCTGTGTCAATCCGCTTCAATTCCGAGCGCTTTTTTGTCTGCGCCACAGTGATGAGTTGACGCTGGAAGGCATCAAGCAGTTCTTTGTGGCGGTGGAGCGCGAGGAATGGAAGTTTGACACCCTGTGCGACCTCTACGACACGCTCACCATCACGCAGGCCGTCATCTTCTGCAACACCAAGAGGAAGGTGGGCGTGGCGTGGCGAGGCGGCGGCGGCGCCCCATGGCGAGTTGGTGGCGTGCTCGTGACGCATGTCTTTCAGGTGGACTGGCTGACGGAGAAAATGCGCGAGGCCAACTTCACCGTGTCGTCCATGCACGGAGACATGCCGCAGAAGGAGCGAGAGTCCATCATGAAGGAGTTCCGTTCGGGAGCCAGGTGACCCGCAGGCCCCGCCCCCACTAACAGGCCCCGCCTCCCCCCCCCTCGACTGCATGTTAACGCTTGTTCCCGCAGTCGCGTGTTGATCTCGACGGACGTGTGGGCCCGTGGTCTGGACGTGCCTCAGGTTTCCCTCATCATCAACTACGACCTCCCCAACAACCGAGAGCTCTACATCCACAGGTAGGACGCCCCCCCCTCCCCAACGCCACCTCCCCCGACGCTCACCTGTGACCCCCGCCCAGGATCGGCCGCTCGGGTCGCTACGGCCGCAAAGGCGTGGCCATCAACTTTGTGAAGAACGACGACATCCGTATCCTACGCGACATAGAGCAGTACTACTCTACGCAAATCGACGAGATGCCCATGAACGGTGAGCGCCATCGCCCCTGCCACGCCCCTTCACGGCTGGCATTAGCCAATCAGCTGCAGACGACCCCCCCCCCCCCAACTCCTTCATTGATTCTTTCAAAATGTCCGCCAGCTTCTTTCAGGCCGTACTTGTAATTTGTTGTGACATTTGTCCTCAGTGGCCGACCTGATCTGACTTGGGTGTCCACCAGCGGGCGTCCGTCAGCGGAGGCCCGCCCCCCCACGGTGGCAAGCTTCCTTTTTACTTCCTGTTGCATGGGTTTGTTTGTAAATAGTTTTCTTTTTTTACCCCCTTTGTGTTAGTGTAAGAACAGCTGACATGTTTTCAATTGACAATACGTTTATTTCACAATAAATGTTCATTGAACAGCTCTTTCGCGATACCTTTCAAATTAAAAGCTTTTGATTATTCAGTTTTTTTAAATCAGGATATAAAAATATTGACCTTCAATAAAGTTGATTTGATTTCCACTCGCTGTCCAATTAGCTTCCGGCTCTAAGAGCTAAGCACGCTCACGACACACAACGCGGCATTGGTGCCCCCCCCCCTAGCGGCGCAGGAACCAGATCTCGTTGCGTCGGCGAGGGACGCCGGGGTTCTCGTAGACGGCCACCATGTAGACGCCGGACGCTGAGCCACCCAGCAGTTCCCGCAGGGCGCCGATGTGGGCCGTCACCGTCTCCTCGTTTGTGGTCCCCGAGAAGGGCCTGCCGCAAAACGCCACGTCGGTGAGATGCCCGCGCACGTTTTTTGCCCATCGGCGTCTTACCTGGCCACCACGGAGAAGGCGTCGCGCTGCACCACATCCACGTCGGGGTCGTGCGGCCGCGGCGGCGCGTCCTGGTAGGCGGCGGGCAGGTAGAAGGCGGTTTCCACCTTCTTGTCCAGCAGCGTCTTGCCGTCGCCCGACACCACCACCACCGTGCTGACCACCGGCACCGTCAGGCCCAGGTGGCTACCTGCCACCACGCCCAAACCCAAAATGGATAATAATATTAATAATCCATTTCATTTCCAAGCGCCTTTCAAAACTCTCAAGGTCGCTTTACAGTCACATGATACATTTTTCTGTGGGTGAGCAGCGGCAGCCACACACGCCAGCGTTCACTCAACCTGTTAGTAACTTGGATAGAAAGCTAGCTAGTTAACGGCTACTAGGCCTTCACTCGACATGGAAGTAACTCGAATAGAAAGCTACATAGCTAAATAACTCAGATAGAAAGCTAGCTAGCAAATAGATAGCTAACAGATAGCTAGCTAGGCCTTCACTCAACCCGGAAGTAACTCAGATAGAAAGCTAGCTAGCTAATACATAGGTAACAGAGAGCTAGCTAGGCCGTCACTCAACCCAAAAGTAACTCGGATAGATAGCTAAGCAACTCGGATAGAAAGCTAGGTAGCTAATAGATAGCTATCAGATAACTAGCTAGCCCTTTACTCAACCCGGAAGTAACTCAGATAGAAAGCTAGCTAATAGATGCCGACAGTCTCCAAAATCAACAAAACAAAATTAGGGGTTTCCACCTGCTGAGTTCTCCTTGCAGATGAAGCGCATCAACTTCATGAAGCTCTTGGAGATGCTCTGCTCGTAAAGTTCCTCGGCGTCCCTCACGCACGCCCACTTGCCGGCCGGGTACTTTCGCTCCTCCCACATCACCTCACCCATCTGCGTGCGACAAGCCATCGCCTGTGACGTCACCGTTGCGGCGGAGAGGGGGGGGGCGTGGGGTGGCGTCATCACCTTCTCCTGACGGGAAATCAGCGCGAAGGGGACGGGCTCCCTCTGCTGGTTGTTGCGCGCCATCTCGTGGATGGGGCCCCTCATTTCTACCCAGAAAAAAAACACACACACACCTGTATTGATGAGCAGCGGCAGCCACACACGCCAGCGTTCACTCAACCCGGAATAACTCAAATAGATAGAAAGCTAGCCAGCTATCTAATAGATAGCCACCCAGCTAGCTAGCTCGTAAGATAGCTGATATATAGCTAGCTAGCTAATAGATATACAGCCAGATAGCCAGCTAGCTAATAGCTAGGTATCTAGGTAGCCAGCTCGATAGATAGCTAGAAAGCTAGCATACACATGATGTAATGAAAACCATTTAACTACAGGTAACATCCGACTTCTTAACAAAACAACACCTTGGGGCCTTGTCAAGCTGCGTTAGCATAGCGACGTCACTTCACCTGTGGGCACGGTGACCTGATGCGTGCTGGCCACGGCCCTCCAATGAGCGAGCAGCCTGTCCGAGTGCTCGTCCCCCATTGGCTCCGGGTTGTCGGTGATGTCATCATCCAGCTGCTCGTCTTCGTCCAACCCTTCCAGGTCGTCCAAGGAAATCAAAGCCATGGCGGGCACCTGTCACCTGAGCGCGAAGGGGCGGGGCAACAAGAACAGTCTGTGACGTCACAACAAGAAAGCCGCCGTCGTCCCCCGACCGACGCAAACGACCGCAATGTTCACTCCGTGTTCGATGAATATCTTCTCTCGGGTTTACGCGAAGATGGGACGACGTCACGGCGCACGGCTGGAAGCAGGAAAAGAACCGTTAGCCCCTAGCTAACGGCTAGCCTGCCGCTGGCGTCACCCCGACGCGTCGCTCGTCGGCTTTAGCTTCGCTCGACTCGGTTTCCCTTTTCGCGTAACGCCCGTCGGACGGTTGGCGTGGCCCGGCGCGCGTGCGTGCGTGTGTGTGTGTGTGTGCGCGCGCGCTCTTACCTGCTCGGTCGCTCACGCGCCTGCTTGTCACGGCAGTGCACTAGACTGACGACGCTCGTCCCTCCGCGGTAAGCACTTGGCGAGACTTCCGGTTGGACGGCTTCAAAGTAAGAACCTGATAAGCGGAAGTGATGCCTTTTGACAAGCATACGAGCGTCGGTCTTGTCAGGAAGTGAAGCGTCATTCACGGTAACCTGCTTTTCTTTTGGTTTCCTCTTTATTGGTTTATTTCGTTTCATGATACATTTAAGATACTGGAGACTCGTCTGTGTAAGCTGTCAGTCGTACAGGAGTGGTTTCTTTAGCCGTCATCTGACGGCATCGATACTGGAGATTGTAAATTTAATTTAAAACCAACAACTTGATTGGATTGTTTTGCTTTCTAACATTGTTTCCATAAATATAATTCATTTATATTGTAAACTGAAATTTGGGAATGAGTTTTTTTATCCACTGGGGCATAAAAAAATAAATAAATATTCAGTCAGTAACATCCATTAGACAATCACCCAAAATGTGGATCATTGTTTTTCAAAGCAAAAGTAGATTTTTTGACATTGTTGCCATAATTAGCTTTATCTCGTTTGTATTTTATTTATTATTGGATTTGTCAACATTTGGGTATATAATAGTATTCAATAGAAAACGTTGCTTAAAAACAACAGATTGATATCGTCTATTATCCTGTCGTATAAACCTCGCGTCAGCCATTTTGAATGCATTGCGATTTACAACTTACGACCGTTTTGTCGGAACGGAACCCGCTCGTAACTCGGGTGTTACCTCTATTTGCTATCTATTAGATATCTGGCTAGCTAGCTATGTAGCTGGCTATTTATTATCCATATGGCTATCTAGCTAGTTATCTAACTGTCTAGCTGGCTATCTATTAGCTATCTGTTAGCTAGCTAGCTATCTATTTGAGTTACTTCTGGGTTGAGTGAACGCTGGCACATGTGGCGACGGTTGGTGTCCAGCGGGCAGCGAAGCAGCGTTTTCTTCATCTTAGCCGCCGCCGCCACCGCGGCTGCCATCTTGGATTTCTTGCCTCCCTTCAGCTTCACTTCCAAACGCGTCATCCAGTCCTTGTCAATTCATCAACAGCGGCCATTTTGACCGCCTGTGCGAGTAAATGCGCAAACGCCTCCCCACCCTTGTCTGTTTGTGTGCGTGCGGGGTCACCAAGGTCACATTCCTGCCGTCATCAGAAGGAGGCCGCAGGTGAGCAAGCCAAGCAAAGAGCATCGTTAAATTTTCATCAGTCGCGCTGATCAATAAATAATTCAGGCGCAGTGGAAGTCGCTTGGCTCCGCCCCCTCCAGTCCAAGTTGCCGTGGAACTCGATTAGGTACACCTGGAAGCCAACTTCTCTGTTGCCAAGGCGACGGCGAGGCCTCTTTGGCAGACGCAGCGGGGGTCTCTGTTGCCACGGCGACACCCCTCAGTCATCATCAGTTGCCGAGGAAGCGCATCGTCGAGTCAGAGAGGAGACTGGTGGCAATTTGGACGCCGGTGGGATCTCCTCAAAACACTCCAGGAAGTGATGGTTGGGGGCAAACAAAACCCACGATTGGGACAGAAAGAGCGGCTTGGGGTGGGCATAAACCCTCTTGCGACAAAGTGTTGTGAAGCTCCCAAAGATGGCCCAACTTGCGAGGGGCTTCGTCCACCCAGGGGGGGCGAGGGGCGGCGACACGCCAACCAACACAAAGGCCGGTTTGCCCCAAAATGGCGCGCCCACCTGGACCATTTCGCGACACTCGCCCCCAACTTTTACTTGGCCTTTCAGAAAACATTATTAGCTGGCTGGCTGTTGGCTATCTATTAACTATTTATTTGCTATCCATTAGCTAGCTAGCTTTCTATCTATTTGAGTTATTTCGGGGTTGAGTGAATGCCGGTCACCGGAGAAGCTACCGAAGACGCTACCGAAGAAGCTATCGTAGACGCTACCAAAAAAGCTACCGAAGAAGCTACTGAAGAAGCTACCGAAGACGCTACCAAAGAAGCTACTGAAGACGCTACCAAAGAAGCTACTGAAGAAGCTCCCGAAATAGCTACTGAAGAACCTATTGAAGAAGCTACCCAAGAAGCTGCCGAAAAAGCTGCCAAAGAAGCAATGGAAGAAGCTACAGAAGACGCGACTGAAGAAGCTACAGAAGAGCTACAGAAGAATCTACTGAAGAAGCTAGCAAAGAAGCTACCAAAAAAGCTAATGAAAAAGCTACCGAAACAGCTAATGGAAAAGCTACAGATGAAGCTACCCAAAAAGCTAAAAGCTACCGAAGAAGCACGGCCAGTGCAAGAATCAGGACA
Source organism: Hippocampus bargibanti (assembly GCF_051943395.1). NCBI lineage: Eukaryota > Metazoa > Chordata > Actinopteri > Syngnathiformes > Syngnathidae > Hippocampus > Hippocampus bargibanti. The sequence goes on along the minus strand of NC_142743.1, from coordinate 3,124,524 downwards.
AGGGCAAGGAAAACCCTATTGGACCCTCAGCACCCTCCCCACCACCTTTTCCAGTGACTCCCTTAAAGGACAGCCTACATCACTTTTTTGTTTTTTATCTGACATCAGAAAAACATTTTATAGCATCTAAAATACCCAAAACATGCAGTATGATATTTTTATTCAAATGCAAAACACCAATAAAAATGACTTAAAGTGTCTAAAATCTGCAAAAAATTGAGCTGCGAATTGGGCATTTTCAGAAAGTCCCGCCCCCAGTTCGTGACGTCACGCCAAGACGTCTTGCATTGCTAGTGAATCAAAAGAATGGCTTCAGATTCGGAGAATATGCTTTCTTGTTACACCTCCAATGATGAATATGATTCAAATAGTTCTGAAGAGGAAAGCATACATGTTTGAAACCGATTAAAGAATTTATTACGTGCCATTTTGAGGCAACATTGGGGGGACATCTATCACCCAAAAAAAAGCGGCACAAAATGGCGACCTCCTGTGGCCACCTCCGTTTCCACAGGCTGATCAATTCCTTATATGGAGCTTGGACACCCTCTTTTGGCGGCTTTTGGGTGCAACACAAGGTTTTCAAACCAAAAAAATAGAGCAAAATACATTGACGTGATGGAAGGACTGCTACAATTTGCCTTTTTTTCGGTCCGGGGGCGTTCCTTTAGTGACGTCACGTACGGACTCGTCACCAACTCAAAAACAAGACTTCCTGAATATTGAGCGCTAGTCTTAAAACGTAGAATATAGCTATATGCGGTGGAATCTTATTAAAATGCGACCAGTAGAAGTCATTTGAAGCCATTTTACAAATTATGGACACAACTTGTCCGGAGACGTCGGTTGTCCTTTAAACCCCTCGTCCCCATTAACTCTGTAAACAGTCACCCAAATAAAAGTGATTTCCCTTCCATTAGCCTTTGTGAGAGTCCTCCATATTTGTTCGTCAAGTCTTTTGGATGACGATACGAGAGCAGCGTGATCCACCAGAGCCAAATTCCTTGTGTGTTCTACATACTTGACCAAGAAAGAGGATTCGGATTCTGAAAAGGCGATCGGAGCTTCTGCCCCTATCCCCCCCCCCACGCTTGTCCACGCAGCGGCAAAGGTGTCAAGATGGCCGCCGTCACGGCAGCGCACGGCTCTTGGCCTCGTGAGGCCTCTCAGGTGATGGAGGCCAGAAAAAAAGCAGAAACGTTGTCCATTAAGTTGATCAATAATTCATGTGAGCTGCTTCCTGTAAGCGGACCCCCCCCCCTTCCCCAAACGTCCATGAGCGTGAGCGCCCATGCCGGCTGGAGGGGGCGCTTACGTGCTTCAAGGTCATCCCACTTCCTGTCGCTCAGCCCCCACCCCCGCAACACGATTCCTTCCGATCAATACGCCTTTCCCACGATGTGGGCCGGGCCCCTCCCATCGAAAGGTTCTGGATGGCCCCGCTGGAGCTTCATCAGCAGGAATCGACTTGCGGCCGGTCAAAGGTCAAATGCGGCAGGTTTACGGTGTCCTTGGTCGGCGGTCACGTAAACATGCCCCCCACCCCCGCCCACAGATGCATTAACGCCCGCGGTGCGCGCGCGCGCGTGCGTGCGCGTAAAGTCACGCCGATTCCCCGCAGAAAGAAGCCCCTCTTTGCGCTTTTACTTTGAAGGCGGCGGGAGCGCCAGAAGTTCCGGTGGGCTGCCCGCCACCGATCGCGCGCTCCTGACGGCGAACCGCAGCAGCCGAACCGCGATGGCAGCAGGACGCCATGGCGGCTGAAGACAAAGCGAGCCGCGAGGAGGGCGTCGGCTTCGGCGGCTTCGGCGGCGTCGGGCGGGCGTCCGCCTGGGGCGCCGCCAGCCTGGCCCTGAGCGCGCTCGCCCTGCTGCTGCTGGCCGCCGCCATCGGCACCGAGCACTGGTACGAGACGGACACGCGCCGTCACCGCGACAACTGCGAGCGGCAGGGTGCCGATTCGGGCGGCCAGCAGAACCGCGACAGGCCCATCTACCACTTGCCGCTGCTGGAGGCGGGCGCGGGAGCGGGCGCGGCCCCGCGCGACGCGGCGCGGCTCAAGGCCGTGCACGTGGGCAGCCGCGAGGACGAGCTGCTGGAGAACTGGCGGGCCATCGTGGGCATGGGCATCCTGGAGACCGAGTGCGGGCGCCCGCTCTTCTCCACGCACGCCGGCCTGTGGCGGAAGTGTTACGTGGCCGGACTGGACCGGGACATCGACCGCCTGGTGGAGCGGGGTGAGACCACGGGGGTGGAGTGGGGTGTGTGGTGGGGGGGCGGTTTCGCGTTTGGCTTTGAATAGGACGCGTCCTTGTGTGTGACGTCACCCGCAGGGATCGCGGAGCGCTGCACGCCCGTCAAGTATCATTTCTCTCAGCCCGTCAGACTGAGGAACATCCCGCTCAACCTGACCAGAAGCATCCAGCAGGACGAGTGGCATCTGCTGCGTGAGTGGCAAACCTGAACACCGACCGCTCACGACCCCGCCCTCCAAAATCAAAACGTTGCTTTCAATCATAATCATAATCATAATAATAATAAATTTCATTTCTAAGCGCATTTTAAAACTCTCAATGTCACTTTACAGTCACAGGATGTTTTTCTCTGGGTGAGCAGCGGCAACCACATGCGCCAGCGTTCGCTCAACCAGGAAGTAACTCTGCTAACAGATAGTAAGCTAGCTAGCTAAGTAACTCTGGTAACGGATAGGATGCTAGCTAGCTACATAATAGAGAGCTAGCTAGATAGTTAGCTAGCCAGCCAGATAGCTATAAAGATATCGTAATAGATGGCAAGCTACATAGCCAGCAGCTATATAGCAATAATAATCATCATAATAAGGGGACATAAGCCAGTGTCTTCTTGTGCCGGTCCCAAGCCCGGATAAATCCAGAGGGTTGTGTCAGGAAGGGCATCCGATGTAAAAGCTTGGCCAAAACAAACATGCGGATCAAACCTCTGAAGATGGAGGACACTGATTCGCTGTGGCAAACCCCTTGAAGGGAAAAGCCCAACGAAAAAGAAGAAGAAGAATCATAATAATACATTTAATTTATAAGCACCCTTCAAAACTCTCAATGTCACATACAGTCAAAGGAGAAGTTTTTCTGTGGGTGAGCAGTACATTAGATAGAAAGTTAGCTAGCTGGCTAATAGATAACTAATAGATCGCTAGATAGATAGCTAATAGATAAATAGTTATGTAGACAGCTTGTTAGCAAATAGATATCAAATAGATATATAGCAAGGTAGTCAGCTAGATAGCTAGCTAGATAGCCAGCTAGATAGCGAGATTAGCTAGCTAATAAATAACTAATAGATAGCCAGCTAGAGAGTCAGCCAGCTAGCTAATAGATAGTAAATAGATCGCCAGCTAGGTAGCCAGCTACATAGCGAGATTAGCAAATAGATATCAAATAGATATGTAGCAAGGTAGCCAGCTAGATAGCGAGATTAGCTACCTAATAAATAACTAATAGATAACCAGCTAGAGCGTTCGCCAGCTAGCTAATAGATAGCCAGCTAGATAGTGAGATTGGCTAGCTAATGAATAACTAATAGATTGCCAGCTAGAGAGTTAGCCAGCTAGCTAATCGATAGCAAATCGATAGCCAGCTAGATAGTGAGTTTAGCTAGCTAATAAATAACTAATAGATAGCCAGCTAGAGAGTCAGCCAGCTAGCTAATAGATAGTAAATAGATCGCCAGCTAGGTCGCCAGCTACATAGCGAGATTAGCAAATAGATATCAAATAGATATGTAGCAAGGTAGCCAGCTAGATAGCGAGATTAGCTACCTAATAAATAACTAATAGATAACCAGCTAGAGCATTCGCCAGCTCGCTAATAGATAGCCAGCTAGATAGTGAGTTTAGCTAGCTAATAAATAACTAATAGATAGCCAGCGAGAGAGTTAGCCAGCTAGTTAATAAATAGCAAATAGATCGCCAGCTACGTAGCCAGCTAGATAACGAGATTAGCTAGCTAATAAATAACTAATAGATAGCCAACTATAGTGGTAGTCAGCTAGCTAATAGATAGCCAGCTACATAGGCCAGCTAGATAGTGAGATTAGCTAGCTAATAAATAACTAGCCAACTATAGAGCTAGTCAGCTAGCTAATAGATATCCAGCTAGATAGTGAGATTGGCTAGCTAATAAATAACTAATAGATTGCCAGCTAGAGATTTAGCCAGTTAGCTAATATATAGCAAATCGATAGCCAGCTAGATAGCGAGTTTAGCTAGCTAATAAATAACTAATAGATAGCCAGCGAGAGAGTCAGGCAGCTAGCTAATAGATAGTAAATAGATCGCCAGCTACGTAGCCAGCTAGATAACGAGATTAGCTAGCTAATAAATAACTAATAGATAGACAACTATAGTGGTAGTCAGCTAGCTGATAGCAAGCTACATAGCCAGCTAGATAGTGAGATTAGCTAGCTAATAAATAACTAGCCAACTATAGAGCTAGTCAGCTAGCTAATAGATAGCCAGCTAGATAGTGAGATTGGGGGGGCGTGACTCCCCGTCACCTGGGCAACCAGCAGGTCATTTTCCGCCTTTCCTCCCTTTGGACGTCAGACTTGCGCCGCATGACGGCGGGCTTCCTGGGCATGGCGGCCGCCGTCCTGCTGTGCGGCGGCGTGGTGACGGTCGTGGGCTTCTTCTGGGAGGGCAGCCTCACGCGACACGTGGCCGGACTGCTCTTCTTCATGGCAGGTGCGCCAGCGCCATTTAGTTTTTTGGGTCGGAAAAGGCCGCTTCAGTTTGCCCGTTTTGTGTTTCCGCCCGCAGGCGTCTTCTGCGCCATCTCTCTGTGCACCTACGCGGCCAGCGTGACCTACGACCTTTCGCGGATGCCGCCCTTCATCTACGGCCTCCCGGACGACGTGGACCACGGCTATGGCTGGTCGGTAGCGCTGGCGTGGGCCAGCCTGGCGCTCAGTGTGGCCTCGGGCTGCTTGGGCGCCGCCTTCCCGCTGCTAGGCCGCCAAACCCTGCCCCCCTCCGCTGTCTGAGTACGCCGAGACGCCCCCCCCCTCCCCCGAAGGTGGAAAGTAGGCACCGCTTGAATTGGACCTCTGCCGTTACCATGGCGACTCGCTTTTGCACAATAACAAGCATGGCAGATCGTTCTCAAAGCCCAAACCAGCGCAGGCCCCGCCTCCAAAACACTTTTTTTTTTTCAAATGAGCGGTGCCCATCCCGTTGTCGGCGGCGACTCGCAATGCTAAATGCCCCCCCCCCCCCCCCCCCCTGTGTTCCATGCCACCTGGATAAAAAAAGAGGGGGGGGCACAACGCCACATTTCCTTTGGCTTTTTTCATGAGAGCGCAGGGCGAAGGTCAGGGGACTCAGGATGGAGCCTTGGGGGACTCCGTGGGGGGTCGGCTCTCTTTTCTGTTCATGCTAATGTAAAAAAAGCTGCTGTGGATATGTTGCAGTCACTCGTCTGGTGGAAATCGAAAATAAAGCAACCTTTCAATGGCGTGCACGTGCGTGCGCGTGTGTTTCACGCAACCTTTTCAGAACATATAATAATAATACATTTCCTTTATAAGCGCCTTTCAAAGCTCAAGGTCACTTTACAATCACAGAATAAGTTTTTTTTTCTGTGGGTGAGCAGCCACACGCGCTAGCTAGCTAGCCATGTACCAACCAGAGAGCAAGTTAGCTAGCTCAATAGCCAGCTAGATGATAGCTGGATAAAAATCGCTCCTCGAATAAAATTAAACGCTTGAAAGTGGAAAGTTGGGCAAGGAAGAAGGGGGCTCATTGTATCTATTAGCTATCTATTAGCTAGCTAGCTGACTGGCTAGCTGGTTATCTGGCTATCTATTAGCTATCTGGTGGCAGGCTGGCTAGTTAGCTGGCTATCTATTAGCTAGTTGGCTGGCTATCTATTAGCTGGCTGGCTATCTGTTGAGTGTCTCGTGGCTGGTTAGCTGGCTACATATTAGCTATCCTGTGGCTATCTGGTGGCTGGTTAGCTGGCTATTTATTAGCTATCTGGTGGCTGGCTAGCTGGCTATCTATTAGCTAGCTCGAAGGCTATCTATTAGCTGGCTGGCTATCTGTTGAGTGTCTCGTGGCTGGTTAGCTGGCTACATATTAGCTATCCTGTGGCTATCTGGTGGCTGGTTAGCTGGCTATTTATTAGCTATCTGGTGGCTGGCTAGCTGGCTATCTATTAGCTAGCTCGAAGGCTATCTATTAGCTGGCTGGCTATCTGTTGAGTATCTCGTGGCTGGTTAGCTGGCTACATATTAGCTATCCTGTGGCTATCTGGTGGCTGGTTAGCTGGCTATTTATTAGCTATCTGGTGGCTGGCTAGCTATTTAGTTGGCTATCTATTAGCTAGCTAGCTGGCTATCTATTAGCTATCTAGTGGCTAGCTAACTAGTTTGCTGGCTATCTGTTGGCTATGTATTAGCTAGCTAGCGAGTTTTTTTATTTATTTGAATTATTCCGGGTTAAGTGAAGGCTGGCGCATGTGGCTGCCGCTGCTCACCCACGGAAAAACTGATCCAATGACTGTAACGTGACCTTGAGAGTTTTGAAATGCGCTTACAAATGAAATGTATTATTATTATAAAAAGAAGCGAAGAGATAAAACTTTTAACACCCGATTTTCACATCCGCACGGGAGAGAGCAAACGACTTCGTGGGACAAAAGGAAGCTGGATCTAAAATACACGATGGAGACAGTCATGGGTTCAAAGAGGCTTTACTGAGACACGCAGGGCAAAACGGGGCAGCAAATACGGTCGTGGGCTTCTTCTGGGAGGGCAGCCTCACGCGACACGTGGCCGGACTGCTCTTCTTCATGGCAGGTGCGCCAGCGCCATTTAGTTTTTTGGGTCGGAAAAGGCCGCTTCAGTTTGCCCGTTTTGCGTTTCCGCCCGCAGGCGTCTTCTGCGCCATCTCTCTGTGCACCTACGCGGCCAGCGTGACCTACGACCTTTCGCGGATGCCTCCCTTCATCTACGGCCTCCCGGACGACGTGGACCACGGCTATGGCTGGTCGGTAGCGCTGGCGTGGGCCAGCCTGGCGCTCAGTGTGGCCTCGGGCTGCTTGGGCGCCGCCTTCCCGCTGCTAGGCCGCCAAACCCTGCCCCCCTCCGCTGTCTGAGTACGCCGAGACCCCCCCCCCCCCCCCCCCCCCCCCCCCGAGGTGGCAAGTAGGCACCGCTTGAATTGGACCTCTGCCGTTACCATGGCGACTCGCTTTTGCACAATAACAAGCATGGCAGATCGTTCTCAAAGCCCAAACCAGCGCAGGCCCCGCCTCCAAAACACTTTTTTTTTTTCAAATGAGCGGTGCCCATCCCGTTGTCGGCGGCGACTCGCAATGCTAAATGCCCCCCCCCCCCCTGTGTTCCATGCCACCTGGATAAAAAAAGAGGGGGGGGGCACAACGCCACATTTCCTTTGGCTTTTTTCATGAGAGCGCAGGGCGAAGGTCAGGGGACTCAGGATGGAGCCTTGGGGGACTCCGTGGGGGGTCGGCTCTCTTTTCTGTTCATGCTAATGTAAAAAAAGCTGCTGTGGATATGTTGCAGTCACTCGTCTGGTGGAAATCGAAAATAAAGCAACCTTTCAATGGCGTGCACGTGCGTGCGCGTGTGTTTCACGCAACCTTTTCAGAACATATAATAATAATACATTTCCTTTATAAGCGCCTTTCAAAGCTCAAGGTCACTTTACAATCACAGAATAAGTTTTTTTTTCTGTGGGTGAGCAGCCACACGCGCTAGCTAGCTAGCCATGTACCAACCAGAGAGCAAGTTAGCTAGCTCAATAGCCAGCTAGATGATAGCTGGATAAAAATCGCTCCTCGAATAAAATTAAACGCTTGAAAGTGGAAAGTTGGGCAAGGAAGAAGGGGGCTCATTGTATCTATTAGCTATCTATTAGCTAGCTAGCTGACTGGTTAGCTGGTTATCTGGCTATCTATTAGCTATCTGGTGGCAGGCTGGCTAGTTAGCTGGCTATCTATTAGCTAGTTGGCTGGCTATCTATTAGCTGGCTGGCTATCTGTTGAGTATCTCGTGGCTGGTTAGCTGGCTACATATTAGCTATCCTGTGGCTATCTGGTGGCTGGTTAGCTGGCAATTTATTAGCTATCTGGTGGCTGGCTAGCTGGCTATCTATTAGCTAGCTCGAAGGCTATCTATTAGCTGGCTGGCTATCTGTTGAGTATCTCGTGGCTGGTTAGCTGGCTACATATTAGCTATCCTGTGGCTATCTGGTGGCTGGTTAGCTGGCTATTTATTAGATATCTGGTGGCTGGCTAGCTGGCTATCTATTAGCTAGCTCGAAGGCTATCTATTAGCTGGCTGGCTATCTGTTGAGTGTCTCGTGGCTGGTTAGCTGGCTACATATTAGCTATCCTGTGGCTATCTGGTGGCTGGTTAGCTGGCTATTTATTAGATATCTGGTGGCTGGCTAGCTGGCTATCTATTAGCTAGCTCGAAGGCTATCTATTAGCTGGCTGGCTATCTGTTGAGTGTCTCGTGGCTGGTTAGCTGGCTACATATTAGCTATCCTGTGGCTATCTGGTGGCTGGTTAGCTGGCTATTTATTAGCTATCTGGTGGCTGTCTAGCTGGCTATCTATTAGCTAGCTCGAAGGCTATCTATTAGATATCTGGTGGCTGTCTAGCTATTTAGTTGGCTATCTATTGGCTATCTAGTGGCTAGCTAGCTAGTTGGCTGGCTATCTGTTGGCTATGTATTAGCTCGCTAGCGAGTTTTTTATTTATTTGAATTATTCCAGGTTAAGTGAAGGCTGGCGCATGTGGCTGCCGCTGCTCACCCACGGAAAAACTGATCCAATGACTGTAGCGTGACCTTGAGAGTTTTGAAATGCGCTTACAAATGAAATGTATTATTATTATAAAAAGAAGCGAAGAGATAAAACTTTTTAACACCCGATTTTCACATCCGCACGGGAGAGAGCAAACGACTTCGTGGGACAAAATGGAAGCTGGATCTAAAATACACGATGGAGACAGTCATGGGTTCAAAGAGGCTTTACTGAGACACGCAGGGCAAAACGGGGCAGCAAATACGGAGGCGGAGGAACAGGGAGGGGAGGGCCGCGCACCTGACGCCAATCAAGATGTGACAGTGCCCCCTCCACAACGGACGCCCCCTGGCGGCCCACCCTGTTTGGAGGGATGAGCCAAGTGGAACGCTCGGGTAAGTGATGGGTCGAGGATCCAGGAGCGGGGAACCCACTGACGTTCTTCCGGCCCATAGCCCTCCCAGTCGACCAGATACTGCAAGCCCCTGCCCATGCGCTAAGATTTTAAAAGATCTCATCAATGCCACCTGCTTCCTTGCCAAACAACAGCTGGCATTTCGTGGAAATGATGAAAGTAAAGGCTCCGCTAATCGTGGCTACTATGTTGAACTATTACATGCTTTCGCTAGCGAGTCATTTTGGGACATCCACTGTATTTTCTAGCCTGTGAAACAGAATACAGAACGATTTAATTGAAGCAGTTGGTGATGTCATTAGAAATGACATTAATATGGACTAAAGGTAACACGATAAAAACGTTTTTCTTAAATTATTTTTTGACATGAAATTTTAAACAAAATACGTTAACTGTTGCCAATCAAATGGTGAATAAACTACTCTGTAGAGTTCATATATTTGTAAATCTGACTATGATGACGTCAGTGCCTCACCAGCCATGAACCTCACCGCACGTCACTGCACTCCAGCGTTCACTCAACCCGGAAGTAACTCAAATAGATAGAAAGCTTGCTAGCTAGTAGTGAGTTCGTTCGCGAACGACCCGCATCTCTGAACTCAATGAAGAGACCCGGCTCCTAACAAGGAGCCGGTAATGGGAGCCGACCTTTCTCTATTCCCCCCAGTCTTCGTTTAAAGCCGCACGTTTGATTGGTCAAGATCCGTGGTAGAGGAGGGAGGGGAGAAATACAGACACACGCAGCAGTGAGGAGATTGTGGAGGGGTTAGAGAAACTATTAAAAATTTCAAAGTGGGGACCTGTCTGCTGGATTGTTTTGAGTTCAATGAAACACACATTTCGGAGAAGTTTGGAGAGGAGCTGGGGAGGACAAATGTTAGCACATTATGCTGTTATTATAATTCAATTACTGTATTATCAATTTTACTAGTTGGTATTAAAGCATTACTTATATGAAAAGCAAAATAGTGATAGCTGATCATCAGACCCGAGTAACCACAGGGAAAGTGAAGGTTCGTGGATGCTCTCTGTGCAGCCATACAAATAAAAATATTTGATATATTGTATTTCTTTACATGAGTAAATCGTTTTTCACATAATTTTTGCATGATTTTAGATAGTTAATTAATTTAAGCAAAAAATAAAAATAAATGAGTCGCCACTTGGAGCCAAAAGAGCCGGATCTTTTTAGTGAGCCGAGCCAAAAGAACCTGCTCTCTGAAAGGAGACGGAATTCCCATTACTCGGAGACACGACAAGGTCGGTCGGTAGAGCAGGTCCCGCTATGGAAAGCGGAACCTTTATGTGGCGGCTGTTGTTCAACTCGGAAGCGTGCCGCGCGGACGCGCCGCCAAGTAAACGCAATTGGCGGACCCTTGCTCTTTTCGTTGAGTTGCTTTTGGAGGTTTTATGGATATGCAGCGCGCTTGGCTCCACTTAGGTCCGCTCGAGTGGACCAAATACGTCAACAAAGAGCTCCAAGTGACGGTGGGGAAGGAGGAGCGAGTGTTTTCCGGGTGGCTGCTCACCGTTGACCCCGTGTCCGCCAGGCACGTGACCGCACACGCCAACAAAACGACCCGAACACTTTTCAATCATCTGCGCGCGCGGGGCTGCAACTGGATGGACCTTTATTAGTCTCGCAGTGGAGGAATTTACATTTCACAGCAGCAGAGTTATGAAACGAAGAGGAAAGGAAAGAAAGAAGTAGAAAATGCAAATTTCCCCATTGCGGGACGAATAAAGGTTTTCAGATTCTGACAACAAATTACAGCAGCTGCTGGAAAGGCAGCCACTCTCGCGGCGCCATCTTGAAGTAAAAACAACAACAACAACTAAATAACAATAATCCATTTCATTGATAAGCACGTTTCAAAACTCTCAATGTCACTTTACAGTCACAGGCTAAGTTTTTTTTCTGTGGGTGAGCAGCGGCAGCCACACGGGCCTGCGTTTACTCACCCCGGAAATTACTCAAATAGATAGAAAGCTAGCCAGCTAGCTAATAGATAACCAATAGTATTGGTTAGCCAATAGCTAGCTAGCTAGAAAGCCAGCCAGCTACATAGCTAATAGATATACAGATAGCTTGTTACCCAGCTAGAAAGCTAGCCAGTCAGCTAGATAGCTACTGCGCCAGCTATATAGCTAGCTGGGCAGCTAATAAACAGCAAATATCTAGCTAGCTTTTAGTCATTTTCATCCAAAGGTCAAGTAGACTCGGTGACCTAGCTAGCTATATAGCTAATAGATGTACAGACAGATAGCTTGCTAGCCAGCCAGAAAGCTAGCGAGCCTGCTAATAAATAGCACGACAACACAAAGACGCAGAGTCATTCATTCCTCAGCACTTGCTGTACCATCTTTATGACATGAAGCAGTTCTAGATGCAAGCGCTGTGGGTTTTAGGTAGCTAAACCTGTGTTTTGTGCTCCCCGCAGCCTGGTCCTGGTCCGCTTCGGTGAGGAGGACGGGCCCGCCGGCGTCCAGGTGGTGATGGGTCACGCGGTGCGGCGGGTGGAGGTGGGACGGGAGGCCGACGGCGCCGCGGCCCGGCGTCTGCGTCAGCTGTTTGTGGCGCCGGCGCCCGCCGGAGCGGACCCACAGAAGCGCGCCGCCGTACGCCGCTGGTTGGAGAACCACCGGGTCCCCGTGGAGGAGCGCGGCGACCGGCTCCGGGTGGCCGGCGCCCTGAGCCTGGCGCCGCCCTATGGGCCTGACGACTGCAGCGGCGCCAACGCCGTGGTGCTGGAGCGGGTGCGGAAGCTTCTGGAAGGCCGGCCGCCGTCGCTCATTGACTGAAAAGTCGCAGCCAAACGGCCGCAATTGCCCCTCCCCCACGCGGACTCGTGCAGCAATGGATGATGAAATAAAAACACTAATAATAATAATAATAACAATCCCTTTAATTTCTAAGCGCCTTTCAAAACTCTCAAGGTCACTTTACAGTCACAGGATCCGTTTTTCTGTGGGTGAGCAGCGGCAGCCACATGCGCCAGCGTTCACTCAACCCTGAATAACTCAGATTGAAAGTTAGCTAGCTAATAGATAACTAATAGATAGCGAGCTAGATAGCTAGGCAGCCAGCTAGATAGCTCTAAAGCTAATAGCTAGCACTCAAGCCTGAGAAAACATATGTGTTGTCGTGGATGTCTGAAGGTCCAAAGTCCTTCAAAGGATTCTTGCTTCCAAACAACTCAAAAGTGTTTGATTCTAAAATGTCGGCTTCCCTGAGGTCACGCATGTCAAATTATTTGTCAATATATTGATATGACATATTTACGTATATCCAATATTTTTCACACCCACCCTGGTCATTATTATTATTGTTATTATTATTATCATTTGCTAGCTATTTGCTATCTATTAGCTCGGGCTGGCTAACTAGCTATCTGGCTGGTTAGCTAGCTATCTATTCACTATCTAGCGAGCTATCTCGCTCGGTATTTGGTGGCTAATGATTGCCTAGCTCATAGTGATGGGAATTGCGGCTCTTTTCAGAGAGCCGGTTCTTTTGGCTCGGCTCACTAAAAAGATCTGGCTCTTTTGGCTCCCAAATGGCTCCTCAGTTTGTTTGTTTTTTTTGTTGCTTAAATTAATTAACTACCAAAAATCCTGTAAAATTACGTGAAACACGAATTACTTATGTAAAGAAATACACTATATCAAATATTTGGATTTATATGGCTTGTTTTTTTTAGCACAGAGGGCTTCCACTCACTTTCACATTTCAGCTGTCACTAATTTGCTTTTCATATTAATAATACAATCACACCAACTAGTAAAAATATAATGATTGAATAATAATAACAGCATAATGTAATAACATATTTGTCCACCTGTCTACCCTAACACCCCTCCCTCCCCCTTTTCTCCTCATTGCTGCGTGTGTCTAAAATTCTCCCCTCCTCCCTCGTCCACGAATACCGACCAATCACGTGCGGATTTAACCGAAGACCATGGGCGGGGAATAGAGGACAAAAATAGTCGGCTCCCATTTCCGGCTCATTGTTAGTAATCGGCTCTCTTCGTTCACTTCAGAGATCCGGCTCGTTCGCGAATGACACATCACTCATCCAGACTCATCAAATATCCAACGACGTGAGCCATAACGTAAACGACGACGTAAAAAATGACATCGCGAGAACCGCGTTGAGACAGAAGCTAATTTGATTTGTCTCACAACTGAGAAATTCGCCATTTACAGCAGCATTTGAGGGGGAAGAAAGTAGAAAACCACGAAATACTTAACAAGTAAGGTACCATTGCAGAGCTTTTGAAATTCAAAACAGGCACAGAAAACACAAGAAAAGATTCAAAATATGAATGATCAAATATCAGCGATCGAATGTAGGCAGATTTTCGTCAGAAATCCAAAATGGCTGTCACTGAATAGAAGATGCCAGTTGTTTATGGAGGTGACGTCACGAACCACGTGATTTTTGTCAATGGTAGGCAAAAGCAACAATGGCGAGTATGGACAAAGCAAATTACTGTAGTATGACATCTAAACAAAGCTCCGATTATGTGCGAAAGCTACCATTAGAAGTCCGAAAGCGATACTTTGACAAGCTGGGATATCGTGACGGTACTTGTAACTTGCCGGATCCTTTCAATTTGAAGAATGGATGGGTTGACGATCCATCATTGTGGACGGACATTACTTTCACCGATATTTATTTTTACCTCGTCCGGACAGTTCACTCACGATAGTTTAGACATACGAGTCCCTCAAAGCTTATGAATACGTAGAAAGTAAACACGTATAACACGTGTTTCAAGTTGTCGTGTCTTTTGTACATTTTGAATCATATCATGTATCATATCATATCATTAGAACATTTGAAAGGGAACATACTATCAGTTTGGGTAAGTCATTAAACCAACTCGGGATGCAAATTTGAAAGAGCACACAGCATATTGTCATAATATTGTCAAACTGAGGCACAAGATTAATTGTCATTATTGTACTTAGAATCATAATTTTATAATAACACGCTTCTTCTTGATCAATGTTACTGGTACAGTTAGATAGTCCCATGAGAATTGAGGCAGCGTTGTTCGTTTCGTGCTGGATCCTTGCTGTCGTCTGCCTGTCATCTTCCCAACGCTGTGCTCGCTGATACTTTTTCTTTGAATTATCAGGAGTTAACATGGCTGAAGTTTTATACAACCACACACGATATCACCATTGTACTAAAATGCGAAGACGTTCATTAATCTAAACCGAAAATGAAACGCATAAGATGATAGCACTCGCTAACAACTGTTGTGTTGGTAGGCTTTCTGCCTACCGGAAGTTAGCGACCGATCACGTGATCATAACAAATGACGACGGGCTGGCATAATTGCCAGCTCTAGAAACATATATGTATGCTAATGCTTCTTTTTGCTTGAAACTTGGCGGTTATGGAGAAAAATATATATTCTACCACTTCTATGAGTTATAAGTATACAACTTACTCACCTTTATAAACGGTAGTGTTCGCAAAAAGAGCGTAAACTTTAATCCATTGTCGTATTGGGAAATTTCAAGAACCAGCATGGAGGGAAACGTGTAATACGTCATCATAAGCTGCTTAGCTTGGAAAACCCCACCAAAAACCATGACGTACTTCACAAAAATGCAATGATATACAACTGCGAATATAGCTCACTGTAGCGTACCTATATTTGATGCAGAAAAGAAACTTTACACAGTGCGAAATGCAATACGTTTTTTCGCTCTCTCTCTAACCCCCCCAAAAAAAAAAAATAAATCGATGTCATTTTAGTTCGAGAGTCGAGTTGTTTACATGTGTTCGATTTTTCTTCTCCTCTCTTGTTTCTTTTTTTTTTTTTTAATGTTGAGGCTCGGTGGGCGTCGCGGTGGCGTCCAGCAGAGCCGCAGGTGTTGTCGCAGCTGCTCGTTAGTGCAAATCAAGTTGAGGCGGGCGGACCTGGCGCGCTTGGGCGAAGGCGACGGCGGGATGCAAAAAGGCCTCAAGAAGTATTTCTTCAACATGGACGACTACCTGGCCAGCCTCGGCCTCTACCGCAAGATGGTCGCCAGAGACGCGTCCAGCCTCTTCCGGGCCGTCTCCGAGCAGGTCAGACGAGGGGAGGCGGGCGAGCCGAGGCCGAAGCGGATGCCAAGGCCTTTAGCTTCGCAGGCTAAAGGGCTAAAGCTAAAATGTCGTCGATAATGGCGTCGTCGTTTGGGCCCCACCAGTGTGATTTAGCGTTTTTAATCGAACGTTAGCGTGTTTGTGTTGGCTCGTTTTTGCTTTCAAGGCCTCGTGTGTCCATCTTCATTTGGGCTGTGGTTAAGTGTTTCTTTTTTTAATTGTTTGAGTCTATTTTTTGGTTTTCATGTTGAAACGTGTGCTTTCATTTTGTTTGTAGTCGCGCGTCGCGTGTGTGTTAGGACTGGTTAGTAGATTATTTTAGTGTTTCAACAAAAAGGTGTAGCTCCTTTTGGGTTGAGCTTATTTCAAATGTTGTGTTTTTGGAAACTTGAAGTTTTAATAATAATAGTACATTTAATTTATAAGTGTCAAGGACAGTTTACAGTGACAGGATCAGTTTTTCTGTGGGTGAGCATCGGCAGCCACACGGGCCAGCGTTCACTCAATCCGGAAGTAACTCAAATAGCTAGAAAGCTAGCTAATAGATAGCTAATAGCTAGCTAGCCAGAGCTAATAATTAGCTAGTCAGCTATATAGCTAATCGATAGCTCGCTTGATAGCCAACGAGCAAGCTAGATAGCAAATATACATAATAATAATAATAATACATTTAATTTATAAGTACCTTTCAAAACTCTCAAGATCACTTCACGGTCACATGATTAGTTTTTCTGTGGGTGAGCAGCGGCAGCCACACACCCCAGCGTTCACTCAACCCGGAAGTAACTCAAATAGATTGAAAGCTAGCTAATAGATAGCTAACATGCAAGCTAGATAACAAATAACGTGCTAGCTAGATAGCTAACTAGATAGGTAGCTAAATATGCAAAATGCATGTAAAATGCACTTGGAAAATCAGCAAATGGAGGGGAAAAATATCATCCATGACACAATTCAAAAATTATAGAGAGCTCCAAGTGTCCTAGTAGTGAGTGTTACTAGTGCAGTTAAGTACTTTCTGAGTAAGGTAGAATTAGGTAGCCCCAACTACGTCACCGGCAGGAAAAATGTCGGAAGGGACATTTTTTTTTCCCGTATATCGAGCATGAAATGACACAAGTCCGGATATGGGAATTTCCATTGGAAGGAATCGATCTTTGCGATCATTTCGTTGTAAAAAAATTAATACCGTAATTTCCGGACTATCGAGCGCACCTAATTATAAGCCGCACCCACCACATTTTAAGAGGAAAACCATTTTTGTACATACACAAGCCGCACCTATATATATAAGCCGCATGTGCCCATATTAAAACATGTAACACAAACACAAAATTAACCCAAACCCGACTTCAAGTCCCGCGAATGAAACTAAACGTCATTAAAGTCCACAGTCCAAAAATTACAGCTGGCAAAATGAACGGAAAATGATACTTAAAGGACAACCGACGTCACTTTTTTGTTTCCCAACCGACATCAGAAAAACGTTGTATAGCATCTAAAATACCCAAAACACGCAGTATGTTTTTATTCAAATGCAAAAGACCAATAAAAAATGACTAAAAGTGTCCAAAATCTGCAAACAATTGAGCTGCGAATTGGGCATTTTCAGAAAGTCCCGCCCCCGGTTCGTGATGTCACTCCAAGACGTCTTGCATTGCTGGGGAATCAAAACAATGGCTTCGGATTCGGAGAATATGCTTTCTTGTTACACATCCAGTTATGAATATGATTCAAATAGTTCTGAAGAGGAAAGTATACATGTTTGCAATCGATTAAATACTTTATTCCGTGCCATTTTGAGGCAACAGTGGGGGTAAATGTCTCACCCAAAAAGAGGCAGAAGAAAATGGCGACCTCTTGTAGACATGACAGTGTATTGCGTTTCCACAGGCTGATAAATTCCTTATATGGAGCTTGGACGCCCTCTTCTGGCGCAACATGAGGTTTTCAGACCAAACAAGCATTGACGCGATGAAAGGACTGCTACAATGTGTTCTTTTTTTTCGGTCACGGGCGTTCCTTCAGTGACGTCACGTATGGACTCGTCACCAACTCAAATACAAGACTTCCGGAATATTCAGCACAAGTCTTAAAACGTAAAAGATAGCTATATGCGGTGGAATCTTATTAAAATACGCTCAGTAGAAGTCATTTGAAGCCATTTTACAAATTATGGACACAACTTGTCCGGAGACGTCGGTTGTCCTTTAAGGTTTGATGCAGGCCTGCAGAGTCCGGGTCCCGTTGAAAGTAATCCAAGGAAAAAAAAGTGTATATTTCCAAAGGTAAGGGAGGGAAAAATATATATCCACTATTTATTGTCCGCCGCGTCCCTAAACCTCGCCCCCAAGCCTCGCCTCATCTATCGCAAAGTCAGCAATAACTTTAATCTTTCGCAGGGAGTTCAGGTCAAACCCCTCCGTGCCAACGTGCAAAAAAAAAAAATCCACAGGGTCTGGTCGAGCCTCTGTCTTCTCTCACACACCGCCGCGGGTTTTTCTTTAACCAACTTTTTACCCCCTCTTCACCTTTTTTTTTTGTCTGTTCCTCACCTTTACCGGTCCCCACTTAAACCCGTCACCCCCGCGTTTGTTCCGCCCCTCCTTTTTCATTCACCCGTGCAAATAAATAAAAATACAAAAATTAATACATTACAAAAATATGCAGTTGCAAATGCATATTATACATGGCTTACACATATTTACAAAGAGACGGTACACCGAGAGAGTTTTCAAAGTTTTAATAAGAATAATATAACTTTCATTCCAAATGAAAATGTGCGACTTGTTCATCGTAGTCGGGAGGGAGTAGCTGACACATAGTTGTCCGTCTCCTGACGGACAGACTTTAGTTTCATAAATCTAAGACACCACAACGGTCCACCTTTGAAATCCGGAATCTTCTTTTCGGTGGCGATTGTTCGGTGCGATTTCAGTCTGATCTGCACAGTCAAAACACCTCGGCCATCTGCTCTCTGTGTGTTCACCCAGTCTACTAGAAGGTTTTCCAGTTCGGGCCACCTGCTTTTATTACCTCTGAAAACTTTTTACATTGCTTCAGTTCTTCCCGCTGCCGTTTCCAGCGTCTCACCATCCATTAGTTTATGCCAAGTTTACGTGCAGCAGCTCTATTTCCTTCTTTATCGGACAGCTGGATTGCTTTTAGTTCGAAAGCTGCGTCATATGCCTTTCTTTTCGCCTTTTCCACGATGAGGGTACGTTCACGCTAATGTAATTTATGCACAAGACAAGAAATGCAGTCTTCCTCGACGTATATATTCCACCGGTCTAAATCTTACCTTTTATACTCGAGCGCCACTGGCGGCCATTGGAAAAATTACATAAATTGGCCGCATCACTGAATAAGCCGCGGGGTTGAAAGTTTGGGGAAAAAAGTAGCATCTTATAGTCCGCAATTTACGCTACATACAATTTTTTTCCGGGTGAAGGAATTTTTGTTTCACAGAATTCCTTATGAGAGAAGACTTGTGACTTTGCTACCTAGCTGTCTATTTGCTATCTATTAGCTATCTATTGGCTGGCTAGCTATCTAGCTAGCTATCGTTTAGTTATCTAGCTGGCTAGGTAGCTATGAGCGACTGTCTCCTTTTTGGCGCATTTTACGAAACTGTTCCTATTTTCTTACAGCGATGATGTCTCGCATCGCTTTCAACATTTCCTCCCCCAAAAATAAACCCATGTATTATTCCTGCCATTATCCTGTTGGCTAGATGTCCATATCCAACGGTACACGTGGCTGCAATATCAATCGCAAGTGAAAAAGTTGTTCAATTTGATGACTTGTTCAATGTATGACTGTTTAATTTTGTATGTCTGTAGTTGTACTACTCTCAGAACTACCACCACATTATTCGTCAGGCGTGTGCTGATTTCATGCGAGCCAACACGTGCGTCTTTGAGCCGGTGAGTTTTTTTTTCTTTCCTATTTGCTAGACAGACAACCAGACAGCCAGACAGCCAACAGCTAGTCAGCCAGCCAGACAGACAGTCAACAGCCAGCCAGCTCGCTAATATATAGCCAACAGCCAGCCAGCAAGACAGCTAACAGCTAGCTAGCTAGATTATAGGACAACCGACACCATTTTTTTGTTTGCTAACTGACATCAGAAACATGTTTTATAGCATCTAAAATACCCTAAACACGCAGGCTGATATTTTTAGTCAAATGCAAAAGACCAATAAAAAATGACTTAAAGTGTCCCAAAACTGCCACAAAATGAGCTCAAAAACTGGTCAGATTCAGAAAGTCCCGCCCCCTTGTTCGTGACGTCACTATTGGTCACACACTGCCTTGCTCGAGAATCAAAACAATGGGTTCAGATTCAGAGAAGATGCTTTCTTGTCACTCATCCAGTTATGAATATGATTCAAATAGTTCTGAAGAGGAAAGCATAAATGTTTGCAATCGATTAAAGAAGTCCTCCCGTATCAATTCGAGCTGTCAGGACTCCAATGTAGCGTCCTAGAAAATGCACATGATGGCGCCCGAGCTCCGTTGGAAATGGGCTGATTGATCTGCTGGGAATTTGTGTCAACTAGTATCAAATCGTAGTCTTGGTGCAACACACAACGATTCACCATTGCGGTATTTATGGGTTTTCGTTGAAATTTCGCCATCAACATGAAGTTTTCAGATCAAACAAAGTACCCAAAATGCATTGTGTGTCGCTTTCTCGGTCAGGGGCGTTCCAGACGTGACGTCACGTCAGGCATCGCCATCAACTCGAAAACAAAACTTCCGGAATATTCAGCGCAAGTCTTAAAATGTAAACTATAGCTATATGCGGTGGAATCTTTGTAAAATACGCTCAGTAGAAGTCATTTCAAGTGATTTTACAAATTATGGACACAACTTTTCCGGAGGCGTCGGTTGTCCTTTAAGACTTAGTGAAATCTCTCCTGTTGGTGTCATGTCTCCTGTTTTCCTTTTCAAGTTTGTGGAAGGCTCATTTGACAAGTATCTGGAGCGCCTGGAGGACCCCAAGGTGCGCTCGTACACACCACGTCATACACACACAAACGAGCACGCCATTGAGCTAGCTTGTGTGTGTGTTTTGTTTTTTTAGGAGACAGTGGGTCAAGTGGAGATCAAGGCTCTGTCTCAGCTTTATCGGTGAGTTGTCAGCCAATCAGAGCAGCGTCCTTGGACTCACCGAATGCCGTTTGTGTGCGTAGGCGCTGCTTCCTGATCTATCGTTACCCCGGGAAAGCCGCCACCCTCATCTCTGAGGACGACTTTGTGGACAAGGTCAGCCTCAGGCCCCGCCCATGAGCCCGCCCCCTACCATATCATTTAGGAATTAACTATTTTTTCTAATGAAAGATGAGAGTAAGTTTTTTACGCTGCCTTGAATGTGTATAATAATACTAATAATAATAATACATTTCATTTCTAATCGCCTTTCAAAACTCTCAAGGTCACTTTACAGTCACATGATCAGTTTTTCCTTGGGTGAGCAGCGGCAGCCACACGCGCCAGCATTCACTCAACCCGGAAGTAACTCAAATAGATAGAAAGCGAGCTCGATAGCTAGCTAGCTAGCAAACTGATAGCTAGGTACATAGCTAATAGACAGCAACACGAGCCAACATTGACTGAACAGGGAATAACTCAAATAGAAAATTAGCTAGATAATAGTTAACTAATAGATAGCTAGCTAGATAGCTAATATATAGCAATTACCTATATATGTACTCCTAAAACTCAATATTCTGTGGGTCCTGCAATTTGAGTGAAAATGACAAAAACCTTGCCACTGGAGTGGACACATCTTTGTACATTTTCTGGCAGTGAAGGAGTTAAGTTATTTTATTATCATTAGCTATCTCTTAGCTAGCTAGCTTTCTATACCATACAATCGCTATCTGGCTGGCTGGCTAGCTATATAGCTGGCTAGCTATTGGCTATCTATTGGCTTGCTAGCTTTGTATTTATTTGTCTTACTATTCTATTTCAGTTACTTCCGGATTGAGTGAACGCTGGCGCCTGTGGCTGCCGCTGCTCACCCACAGAAAAACTGATCCTGTGACTGTAAAGTGACCTTGAAAGTTTTGAAAGGCACTTACAAATCAAATGTATTATTATTATTATCTATTTGAGTTACTTCCGGGTTGAGTTGGCTATCTATTGGCTGGCTGGCTATCTGTTGGCTATCTATGAGCTAGCTAGCTAACTAGTTTATTTGAGTTATTCTGGGTTAAGTGAACGCTGGCGCCTGTGGCTGCCGCTGTTCACCCACAGAAAAACTTATCCTGTGACTGTAAAGTGACCTTCAGAGTTTTGAAAGGCGCTTATAAATCAAATGTATTATTCGTCTGTGTAAGCTCTCAGTCGTACAGGAGAGCTTACAAGAGGCTTCGTCCGAAGACGAAGCCTCTTGGATAGGGGGCGAAACGTCCGACACCTTCAAAAAGTACAGATGACGGCTGAAGAAACCTTCTCATCAAATGTATTATTATTATTATTATTTGACCACCTGTCTGTCCCCCCCATCACCCCAGGTAACGCTGTCTTGCTCCATCAATGGTCACTATGACATCGTGTACCCCAAGAGCTACCCCGCCTCCGCCGCCCTCTGCCAGGGTGAGGTCAAAAATCAACCCTGGGGTCACGCCATTAGCTGACGGGGGTGTGTGCGTGTGTGCGCGTGTGTGTATGTGTGCGTGTTTGTGTATGTGTGTAGCCGTGGTGTACGAGCTGCTCTATAGCAAGGTGTTTGGTTGTGAGGAGGCGGAGCTTACTCAGGCCATGGAGGTGTTCAGGGTGGGGGGTCGTCGCTATAGAAACAGCCTGTCCGTGTGCAGCGATGTCGACTTTGGCTACGACATCCCTGAGGACAGAGGCCACAGGTACGGGCCTGCGTGCGGGCGGGCGGGCGTGCGTGCGACCGACACCCCCGCATTTCCTCATGCAGGGAGGAGGCGGAGTCGGGCGAGGAGAAGCATCGGGCGTCCAGCGATGACGTGAAGGTGAGACTGGCTGATGACACCCGCTCGCCGCCCTTTGACCTTTTGCGTTGATCTTGGCTGAGCCCCTCCCCCCGCGTGTTTAGCCGGCGTCTGAAGCTCCGCCCCCCAGCAGGCTGTCACTGCCTTACAAGGTGCTGAAGTCGCTGGACGGCGACGTTTACCGAAATGTCGAGTTTGACGTCTGGCACGACACCTGCAAAGGTAATTCGACGACCCCCCCCATGACCCTGCCACGCCCCCGTTTTCATCACGTCATGCCCTTCCCGCCATCAGAGATGCAGAAGACGAACTACATGGTGTTCGCCGGACGACAGTACTTCCTGGGGGACAAATGTCAGGTGAGCGCGGTGGGCGGCGCGCCATCACACGTGTCCTTTAGGGTCATTCTGAACCATTTCCGGGCGTGGCTGGATTTCCGGGCGTGTGTTTCAGGTGCGTCTGGAGCCCAAGGGCAAATATTTCAACGCCTTCATCCAGGAAGTGGGGACGCACTCCGCCGCCGTCACAGTCTTCATTGAAGAGCTGGGAGAAAAGTAGGCCACGCCCACATGTATGGTGGTGCCAGGGCTTTATTCATAATCTGTGATTGAAAAACCATTTCTTCAAATGTCATTGATGAATCAGCTTTAAAAAAATGATCTTTCTTCGATCTGGTCCACATTTCGGATGTTGAGATCGGAGCATCCTTAATACGTTTTATGTTTCTTAATCTTAAAAGAAACTACAATTATAGAACAATTATCCTTCAGACCTTTTGTTTCACACCTAAGTTAATTGCGCTTGCTAGCAAAACTGTTCATTGGTTTTATTAGCTATCTAGCTGGCTATCTATTAGCTATAGCTGTCTGGCTTTCTTGCTATCTGTTAGATACATGTTGGCTATCTAGCTGCCTGGGTATCTAGCTATCTATTAGCTAGGTAGCTCGCTTTCTATCTATTTGGGTTACTTCCGGGTTGAGTGAACCCACTGAAAAACCTATCCTGTGATTGTAAAGTGACCTTGAGTTTTTTGAAAGGCGCTTAGAAATGAAATGTATTATTATTATTATTAAGTAATCAGTCAGGACAATATAAGTAATTTGTGTAGCCTCAGGGAATAGTCCTCTGCTCCCCCCAACCTGAGAGCAGGGACCTATCATAGCAGAGTCTGGTCCCGCCACGTCTATATATATATATATATATATATATATATATATATATATATATATATATATATATATATACACTACCAGCAAATCTTTGTTTGCTGACGAAGCCTCTTGGATAAGAAGCGAAACATCTGACACCTTCAAAGGAGTACAGATGACGGCTGAAGAAACCTTCTCATCGAGAGGGCATCCCGAATGCACGCCACCCCACCCCCCTCGCATCAGCTAAACGCCCCCCACTGACTGACTGCCAACCATTTTGTGTCCACCGTCAGACATTTGGTTCCCGTGGCCGACATGAAAGCCGTCAATCCGGTTCCGGCCTGGAACGCGTCGGCTCCGCCCCGCAAAGGGGATCTGGGTAGGTCTCCGCCTCCCCCCCTGCTACACGCCCGCTTCCGTTCCCCCTTTGACCCCCCTTTCAGACGGCGACGCGCGAGGTCACCAGCGTCACCAGCATCAGCGCCATCGCTACTTCAGGAAGTCTCGAGGCGGCTGCCCCGTCGTCAAGGGGGCGGGGTTGGCGGTGGCGGCTCCGCCCCCCTCCTACAGCGGCCCGGTCCCCGCCGCACTCCCGCCCCGCTTCCAGCCGGGGGACCACCCTCGTCCAGGCCCGCCAGCAGCCGCGGCCGCCCCCTACAACCTCTTCTCTCCCCCCTTCCATCACCCCCACCATCAGGAGCAGCAGCATGGCCTCGCTGCCGCCAGACCGGCCCGATACGGCGCCGCCAGGTGGGCGTGGCCGCGATGCCGCGCTTATACGCTTGCGCTTAAACTGATCCAATGACTGTAAAGTGACCTTGAGACTTTTGAAAGGCGCTTACAAATGAAATGTATTATTAGCTATCTAGCTAGCTGGCTGGCGATCTGTTAGCCATCTATCCAGCTAGGTAACTATTAGCTAGCTAGCTGGTTTGTTGTATTAAGTTCATCCTGTCTACTTGATATATAATTTACAACAGATCCATTTCTTACAGACAGTGTTTTTTTAGACACTCTGACGAAGGCGGAAGTATATGCCGAAACATGTCAGGTAATTGAACACCTAAAAACACTAAGAAAAGAATCTGTTGTAAATTAGCTAGCTGGCTATCTATTGGCTAGCTAGCTGGCTACCTGTTGGCTATCTAATAGCTAGCTGGCTCGCTTTCTATCTGAGTTACTTCCGGGTTGAGTGAAGGCTGGGACGTGTGGCTGCCGCTGCTCACCCGCAGAAAAACTGATCCAGTGACTGGAAAGTGACCTTGAGAGTTTTGAAAGGCGCTTAGAAATAAAATGTATTATTATTATTATTATTATTATTTACCCGCACTCACCGACGAGATCCGTGTTTGTGGCTTTTTTTGCGGGGGTTTTCCTCAGAAGCCGTTTCGTGAACCGCCACCTGACTGGTCCACAGCTGACGTATTACACCCCGCCCGCCAGGCGTTACTACGACTACGACAGCTACGCCTTCAGGTCGCGGTAAGAAGATGGCGCCCGCGTCGCCCTTCGGCCGCTTTCAACCGGCGGCGCCATCCTCCGTTTTGTCTCCAGTCGCAGTCGCCGTCACTTGGCGCTGGCCAAAGGTTGCGCTTACTACGACGAAGGCGAGGCGCCCGACCCCTTGTCAGCAATTGACGCCCCTGTGGCATACTACCACGCCGACGACGCCAAAGGCCAGGTTTGCTCTCGGCGGCTTTGCTTCGGGTGCGCACTGTAAAAGGTTTCAATTTGGGTGTTGAATTTTTGCCATCGCAGGGTCCTTCCCTGCCACTATCGGCGACCGCTGCGGCGCACCCGCCACCATCCCTTGTCCCCTATGGCGACTCGGGCGGGGCGCTCTCGCTCACCCCCCCGCCGGGCGGCGCCGTCGCGTGTTCGTCCGAAGAAGAGCAGGACGATCCCAACGTCGTTCACGACCAGGGTGAGGCGGTGTGGGCGTGGCTTAGCATCAGGGTGGGGCGTGGCGATCGGGGGCGTCACCGTTTGTGCTTTTCAGACTTCCCAGACGACTTTGTGCTGGCCAATCAGGGTGAGTTGGCGCGACGCATCGGCCGCCCCCCCCACCCTCGTCTCCACGCTGACGTCCGCTTGATGTTTCAGACGACGCCTACCAGACGGCGAGCGTCTACGCCAGCAACACAGCCAATGTCCAGAGGCCCCCCTCGCAGGTAACGCGGCGCCCCGACCACCCGGCCAAATGGCGCCGCCGCCGCCAGCCGTGACGATCCGTGTGGTCATTACGTGACAGGACCAGGAAGTTGGGGGCGTGGCCGAGTCACCTCCCCGAGCTGAGATGACCTTCAGCTACACGCCGCAAGTACGCACACACTCGGGATGTGACAACATTTTTCAATAATTCATCACACATTTTCTAACACCATATTAAAGTGCATTTAAATAGCTTTCGAATGACGTATAGATTATCGTTGTGTGACAAATAATAACGAAATAATGGCATTTTTAATTTTGGAAATATGAGGGGATTTTCTGCCTGTAATTACACAGTTAAAACAATGAAAATCTGTAAGCGAGTTCTTTATTACAGTTTAAACGATCATAACTTTCTTAATTTTTGGCAGATCTTAACAAGTAAGGTAGCACTGGAAAATTTGAAATTCTAATCAAGAACAGAAAACAAGAAAAGATTCAAAATATAAAATAGCAAATATCAACGATCGAATGCAGGCAGATTTTCGTCAGAAATCCAAAATGGCTGTCACTGAAGACTAGGAAAGCAAATTGCGAGTTCAAGAAATATAGATGCTAATGCTTCGTTTTGGCAGTTATAGAGAAAAATATATATTCACTCGCTTTTATGAGTTATAAAAAGACAACTTGCTCACATTTATAAACTGTACTTCAATGCGTTTTTGTCCCCGTTTCTCGTTGTATTGGGAAATGTCAAGAAGCAGCATGGAGGGAAACGTATAATACGTCATCAGAAGCTGCATAGTGGTCGATTCTAATTCCTGTTTCTCATCTGGTTCGGAGTTCAACGAAGTTTTGTGATGAAATACCAGCGGGGACGATAGATGGTGAACAGAAAAAAACTACAGTAAAGTCTCGTTATATCGATATTCAAGGGAGTCCGAAAAAATATCGATATAACCGGGACTATCGATATATCCGATATCGATATAACGAGACTTTACTGTACTTTATTCTCGTGAAACAAAAATAGCACATCTCTCATCTCTCGCGGGGAGCCAAGAGAACAAAGCCCGCCCGCTCAACCTAGTTTTAAAAGTACACAGCAGCGATCTGTCGTCCAATCAGCTACGGACTAGTATGTTGGGAGAACAACAGACTGAAAGTTAATATTGTTACATTCTGCTTTCACAACTATTCAACTAATGAGCTTCATGTAAACTAAAGTAAACATGCAATAACATAATATGTATTAAGATAAACATGGAATAACATATGTTTACTAATCTAAGCATGAAATAACATAATGTTTACTAATGTGCAGAAGCACTCTATTACATAGCTTGGAAAATCCCACCAAAAACCATGACGTACTTGACAAAAATGCAATGATATACGACTGCCAGTGCGCTCGCTTCACTGGACAGAAACAATCGCGGTGGAATATACAGTGATACCTTGGCTGACGAACTTTTCGGTTTACGAACGTTAAATTTATGAACATTTTATCTTTGCATACAAACCATTTTTCGAGATACACACAGAGCGCCGCAATGAGTGACGTCGTTCGCAAACGAGCCCGTTCTAACAAGAAAATGGCAGCTGACTTGTTTTTCTCCTCTATTCCCCTCCCCCAGTCTTCGGTTAAAGCCACGTGATTGGTCAAGAACGCAGCAGTGGGAAGGGGGAGGCGGTTTAAACATTAAAGAGACAGGCAGACAGAAAATGGATAGAAAAGAGTGAAATTTGGACTCGTTTCATCTTTGATAGTTCAAAGGCAGAGTGTAGACTGCAAGGTTAAAATATCCCATCAATCGGGCTCCACAAATAACCCGCACAAGCCATCTGTACACTTGATGCAAAAAGCTATCAACCCAGATAAACAGAACACAATAGATGAACTCGGTCAAATGATGGCAGAGAAAGCATCTCCAAGGGATCCATTCCTCAAGATGGTAGAAGAAGAAGGCAAACCGGCCAGTCCACTCCATCTAATGACCATGACAAAGGTCAATAAAACCACTTTATTATGCAGTATAGTTTATTTCTTTAATTATAATACCATAGCACATTTATCATACATAAAATAAGGTATATTTTGTGTAGTTTTAAGGCTTCAAAAATTAGAAAGTAGAAAATTATGTTATGGGGACCTGGGAATGGATTATTCTCATTTTAATGGTTTCCTATGGGAAATTAATTTTTGGGATACACACTTTTCGCCTTACACACTGTCTGGGAACCAATTAAGTTCGGAAGCCAAGGTATCGCTGTAGCGTACCTATACACACACATGGTGGCACAAAACAAAATGTGGCTTTGTGTGTGTTAGGCGGCGAAGGCCATCCCGGTGATTTCTTCCTCGCCGACGTCCTCCTCTTCCTCTTCACCCTTGTCTTCATCTCGCGTCCCCGCCGCCCCGGCGGCGGCGGTGGGACACGCCCAACCTCGCGCAGGTGCGTACGAGCACAGCTTGAAAGTGGCAAGTCCGCTGGATTTCTTGATAATCCTATTTGCTAACTATTAGCTATCTATTTGCTAACTGCCATTATATAGCTAGTTGTCTAGCTGGCTATCTGTTCGCTAGCTATTGGCTAGCTATTAGCTATCTATTTGCTAGCGATTTGCTAACTGTCGTTATATAGCTAATTGTCTAGCTGGCTAGCTATTCGCTAGCTATTGGCTATCTATTCGCTATCTATTAGCTAGCTAGCTTTCTATGTATTTGAGTTACTTCTGTGGCTGCCACTATTCACCCACAAGCTAACCTGTGACTAAAAAGTGACCGTGAGACTTTTAAAAGGAGCTTAGAAATCAAATGTATTTATTTTTTGCTTTGCTTTTAGCCGCCATGACCATCCCGGCCAGCCCCTGGTTGGTGAATGAATTGGGGGAGGGGCTGTGCTCAGTGGTAGCCCCGCCTCCTTACTCCTACGACCCCAACGGCAGCGACCTTCCCCGAGGTGGGCCGAGACCTCCGCCTTGCTTGGGCCTCATAAGATGGCTGACATTGCTTTCTGATGCTTGTTGCAGACCGCCGCCTGCTGCAGTACTTCTTCAATCTGGGGGTGCAGGTAGTGTGTGTGTGTGTGTGTGTGTGTGTGTGTGTGTGTGTGTGTGTGTGTGTGTGTGTGTGTGTGTGTGTGTGTGTGTGTGTGTGTGTGTGTGTGTGTGTGTGTGTGTGTGTGTGTGTGTGTGTGTGTGTGTGTGTGTGTGTGTGTGTGTGTGTGTGTGTGTGTGTGTGTGTGTGTGTGTGTGTGTGTGTGTGTGTGTGTGCGCGCGTGTGTGTGCGCGCGTGTGTGTGCGTGTGCGTGTCTGTGTGTGTGCGTGCGCGCGCGTGTCTGTGTGCGTGCGTGCGCACATATGCACGTCAACCCACCGACATGGCGACGGGTCTCCTCAGTGGTACCATCAGAGCTGCTGGCAGCCGCAGGCGGTGGCGCCGTACCCCCTCGACGCCCCCTACTCCTACCAGCAATACCCGCACTACATTGGCCAGGATGGCCCCCCCCTCGGTGAGATCATATAAATGAAATGTGTTATTATTAGCTATCTACTAGCGAGCTAGATAGCGTTCTATCTATTTGAGTTACTTCTGGGTTGAGTGAACGCTGGTGCGTGTGGCTGCCGCTGCTCACCCACAGAAAAAAACTTGTGTGACTCTAAAGTGACCTTGAGAGTTTTGAAAGGCGCTTATGAATGAAATGTATTATTATTATTATTAGCTATCTATTAGCGATGTAACTATCTAGCTAGCTATTTAACGTATCCTGTGACTGTAAAGTAACCTTAATAGTTCTGAACGGTGCTTAGAAATGAAATGAATAATAATAATAATAATAATAATTATTATCATTATCATGACCAACTTTTTTTCCATCTGTCCGCAGTTTCCTACGACGAGGGGGGGCGCGGACCTCACCAGCACCCGCCGCCGCCCGCTTACCCGGAATCCGGAATGGTGGAGGCTCAGGCGGATACGCGTGGCGGCGGTCAGTCCCTTTTTTTCCTCGCACGCGCGAGTGATGCAAAGTTGATGGACGTCCGTTGTGTCTTAGGCCTCGCCCATCCACTGGAAAGCCCCTCCTTCGGCGCACCTGCCGCGTTGTATCCGGACCAGGTGGCCCTGCCGTACGAAGCTCCGCCCCCGGCCACCTACGTGACATCTGCCCCGCCCCCTCCTCCGGGTCACTCCGCCCATCACGCTTACCACACCCACCACAGCTGCGTGGCCGCCTCGGCGCCGGCGCACTGGGGAGGGCACCACTCGCGGGTGTACTGCCCGCCCGCCGCCGCCGGCCACATGGTGGGCTACATGGCGGCTCCGCCCCCGCACTTTATCCCACCCAGCGCCTGACGCGAGCGCACCCTCAACATAAATGAAATGTATTATTGTTATTAACATGGCATCTTGGGGTTTGGTTGTCACGGTAACTGACGGCTTTTGAGGTTTTTTTCAGCCGGTCTTGTCAGTGCCTCTGTCGATGGAGGCGCGCGTGTTTTTGTGACTGCAACACGGTGGTTTTTTGGGGGGGTTTAATTTGTTTAGTTCCGGGGTCAATAAAGTTTTGTCACAAGCAGACATCTTTGTATTTTATTTTGCGGACTCTACGTGAAATAATGATTGTTCTCAACTGTCGACATTTTGGTATATAATAGTATTCAAGACGCTGCCATGTCGGCCATTTTGAATGCATTTCGATTTACGACCATTTTGTCGAAACGGAACCCGGTCGTAACTCGGATGTTAAATGTTGCTATTGAAGGAAATAAGTACATTTATTTAGCCGTATTACATATTGCTCAAGATAAACAGTAAGTTTAATCAGGATGAATATTACTTTTCTTGTAATAGATAACAGAACAAATAGGTGGTGTTTGGTTGGAGACATCTGTTTCAGGTGCCAGAAGATCTAAAGCACAGGTGTCAAAGTCAAGGCCCGCGGGCCAAATCCGGCCCGCCACATCATTTTTTTCGGCCCACGGAAGCAAATCAAACTTGTTAAATTCCATGATGATTGCTAAAATCTGAGCCAAAATGTCATATTTTTGGATGCCAACCACAATAAAAGTCATTATTCTTGACTTCAGATTTGAAAACGAGTTATTCATTAATTTGCTGTGTGCTCTATATGTAATATTTGAAGGGATTTAAACATTCTAATGGCTTTTTGGTCATCCCTCTCACAACGAACGCGCCAATTGTTAGGTTAAAACGTTGCGCAATAAGGTCAATATTTAATTACGTTTGAAATTGTTAAAATATTAAATGTAACTGTTAATGCTGATATTAGCTTGTAATATTTCTAAGCTAACACTATCTATTAGCTATCTGGCTAGCTAGCTAGCTATGTAGCTGGCTATTTATTAGCTATATGGCTAGTTAGCTAGCGATGTAGCTGGATATTTATTAGCTATATGGCTATCTAGATAGTTAGATAACTGTCTTGCTGGCTATCTATTAGCTATCTGTTACCGAGCTAGCTTTCTATTTGAGTTACTTCTGGGTTGAGTGAACGCTGGCGCATATGGCTGCCCCTGCTCACCCTCACTGATCCTGTGACTGTAAAGTGACCGTGAGAGTTTTGAAAGGCGCTTATAAATAAAATGTATTGTATGCAAATATCTCTTGGTGATGACATTTTTCTCGCCATGTTGACGCTCAATTGCTTTCAAACCGGAGGCAGACGAGCTGTAATGCGCCTCCGACCAGTAGGCGGCGACAGAGACGTTCCCGCATTCTCCCCTCCGGCACCGTCGAAGACAAACCAGGAAGGGCGACGCAGCGCTACTGGAGCGAGCTTGCGAACTTGTCCTCCCGGTCCGGTGATGACCCTGTGACCCTGCGGTTCTTCTCCCGCCTCCGTCCGCGATGCTGACGCTGCTTCGCCGGAGCCTGGGCTCCGCTCGCCGGCCGAAGGGAGCTCCGCTTCGGCCGCGCAGCTCGGTTCGCCGAAGCAGCGCGTGTCCCCCGGAAGTCAGCGCCGCCAGCGTCCGCAAGACTTTCCTGGACTTCTTCGAGCGGGAGCACGGACACCTGCCGGTCCCTTCGTCCCCGGTCCGACCCAGGGGGGATCCCAGCCTGCTATTTGTCAACGCCGGAATGAACCAGGTCGGTGCGCGAGACTGGGGGGCTGTCCTTTCAAAATAAGAGCGGGGACGTTCGCGTTGTTCGCGCTTGGTTTATTGTGGCTGTGAGCGTCAAACGTCACCGAGACGAAACCAGCTCTCGCGATTAGAACTTTTGAATCTCTGAACAAAGTTAGCGACAAGGCGGCCGGAAGCCTGGTGCTGTTACGTGCGCACTCGTTTCAAAAACGGAACTTCGGTCGACGAAGAAAGCTTGAAAGTCGGGATTCGGACTACTTGTTCCCAAAAAGTCTCGTGTCGTCAAATGTGAGTCTGGCTGTTGCGTGAACGTGCAGAACTTTTATTGGACTTGCCGACGCTTGTCCGTCTCGCTCAGTCAATCTCTCGTCTGGTTCGCGACGCCCCGTGCGGACGTCATCAACCGGCGACTCTGTAATCTTTTATTATCTATAATCTATTTTCAAAACAACCAAAGGGGGACCGGCCCGTCAATTTGAAGAAACATTTTAATGTTATTTTATTTTATTTACAGTGACGTTTTAGGTGTTCAATGATCTGACATGTTTCGGCCTTCATCTGTTGTAAATTTAATAACAATAATAATCATCATCATCCATTTCATTTCATTTCTAAGCGCCTTTCAAAACTCTCGAGGTCACTTTTCAGTCACCGGATCGATTTTCTGTGGGTGAGCTGCGGCAGCCACACGCGCCGGCATTCACTCAACCCAGAAGTAACTCAAATAGATAGCAAGCTAGCTAGATAGATAATAGATAAATAATAGCTAGCTAGCTGTATAATTAATAGATAGTCAGCCAGAAATCCACTTCTTGTCAACCATAACACCTCCGCCCTTTCATTCTAGCTCTGGCGCTGATTTCTATTTGCTATCCATTTGCTGTCTATTAGCTATCTAGCAAGTTGGCTATCCATTTGCTATCTACAGTAAAGTCTCGTTATATCGATATTCTTGGGAGTCAGAAAAAAATGTCGATATAACCGTACTATCGATATATCCGATCCTGCGCCGAACTGCATGAAGCGGGGGCAATAAATGGAGGATCTTTGATATGGCATGTCATTTTATCATTGGGTTCATGGATTGCGTATCTAGCATGCTTTTGTACTGTAGTGAAGTGAAAAATAAACTTATGCATTCAATAAAAACGTCATTTATTACATTTTTATAACGCACTCTTGCAATCGTGACTCTGAGTATCACTCGACATTGTTGACATTGTACACACGAGAGAAACCACGAAGGCCAGCATGTACAAACATGAAAAACAGTGATTGTTGCAAGCGATAAAGATATCTGAATACAACACAATTAAATACATGTATGGAAAACGAAAACTGCAACGTTTACATTACTTACGTTGATGAAGTATTCTGCGTCACGTCAAACTATTTCGCGATGAAGGAGTTGCTTGTTGGATTGTCCAACATAGCCACGATTGCCTTGTACGTCGTTCGGATAGGACAATTCGTACGTTTCCCCATGGTTGAAATTGGTGTCAAACAACTGTATACTGTATAAGAAGACTACAGCATTGTGACGTTCACATCCTCTTTCATCCAGGTCCAAAGTCCAACGCTTCGTATGCCGTCTTTATTTTATCCTTACTCTTCAACCACGTTGATAAAGTATTTTGCGGCACGTCAAATTCTTTTGCAATGGAGGATTTGCTCCTTGTTGGATTCTCCTCAACAGCCACGATTGCCTTGTATTTCGTTCCGAGGTCACAATCCTTTCGTGGTTGAAAATGGTAGAAAATGGCGTCTGCTACACTGCGCAAGACACGGAAGCTACGGAACTGTGCGACTGATACAGATTTCGATAATGGTGGTACTGTATAGAAACCCCTAAGCAAATATCGATTCACCTTAAACTGCTTTTGTATCGATATAAAAATAGCAAAATGGCCGGCGGGAGATGAAAAAGAGCACCGTAGTAACCGGATTATTGTAATAACCATGAATCGTACTAAACAGAACTAATTATACATAAAAAGACTAGAAATTTTCCGGGAAATGAAAATAGCATCGTAATAAGCAGTATTATCAATATAACCGATATAGATATAACGAGACTTTACTGTATTAGCTATATATATACCAAGCTGGTTATCCATTTGCTATCTATTTGCAAACCATTAGCTATCTGGCTAGCTAGTTAGCTATGTAGCTGGCTATTTATTAGCGTATATGGCTATCTAGCTAGTTAGCTAACATTTTAGCTGGCTATCTATTAGCTATCTGTTAGCTAGCTAGCTAAGCTTTCTATCTATAAGTTACTTTATTAGCTATCTACCTAGCTGGCTATCTATTTGCTATAAAGCTAGCTATCTATTTGCTATCTATTTGCTATCTATTAGCTATCTGGCTAGCTAGTTGGCCATGTAGCTGGCTCTTCTTGTATGGCTATCTAGCTAGTTAGCTAACTGTCTGGCTGGCTATCTATTAACTATCTATTAGATAGCTAGCTAGCTTCCTATCTATTATAGTTACTTTATCTATTTGGTATCTATTAGCTATCTACCTAGCTGCTATCTATTTGCTATCCATTTGCTATCTATTTTATATCTATTAACTATCTGGCTAGCTAGTTAGCCATGTAGCTGGCTATTAGCTAGATGGCTATCTAGCTATTGAGCTAACTGTCTAGCTGGCTATCTATTAGTTATCTGTTAGCTAGCTAGCTTTCTATCTATTTTAGTTACTTCCTGGTTGAGTGAACGCTGGCGCGTGGCTGCCGCTGCTCACCCGCTGAGAAACTGATCCTGTGACTGTAAAGTGCTCTTGAGAGTTTTGAAAGGCGCTTAGAAATGAAATGGATTATTATTATTATTATTATTATTATTATTATTATTATTATTATTATTATTATTATTATTATTATTATTATTATTCTCAAACCTCCTCTCACACACATACGCCAGAAGTAACTCAAATAGATGGATAGATAGCTATTATATAGCCAATAGCTAGCTATATAGCTAATAGATAGCCAGCCAGTAATAAGGAGACAGTATGAACTTAATATCGACATTTTATGTTTTTTTTTGTTGTTGTTCCAGTTCAAGCCCGTCTTGTTGGGCACGGCGGACCCTCGCAGCAGCATGGCGTCTTATCGGCGGGTGGTCAACAGTCAAAAGTGCGTGCGGGCAGGCGGCAAGCACAACGACTTGGACGACGTGGGCAAGGATGTTTACCACCACACCTTCTTCGAGATGATGGGCAACTGGTCCTTTGGCGACTACTTCAAGGTGACCCTTGGTGTGGTTTATCCCTTTTCAGCATTCTTCAATGCAATTCTCTTGTAGAGAGCAGCCATTTTGGGGGGGAGGGACTCGTTTAAAGGACAACCGACACCTCCGGGCAAGTTGCGTCCATAATTTGTTTAAAAAGTTGACACAAATTCCCAGCGGACAGATCAGCCTATTTCCAACGGAGCAAAGCAGTCGAGCACCAGCGGAGGCGAACGAGGAAGCTAACCAGAGTTAGCGTTTCGGCGCATGGATAGCGGAAGTTTAATGCATGTTTACTCATTTAGTCACACTGCATGCTAACTGTGAGCTCGCCTGGTCAAAGAGACCAATCGCCATATTAGTGGAGCAAACCGATCGGACAAACATCCACTTTCCACCGTGTCATTTTTTTACTCTGTAGCGCTGTCGGAGCTTTCTCGCTCGTCTCAACATCTCTGATGTTCTTGTGCTTGTTCGAATTGTGGCGGTCTCCTTTGTGTGTGTGCGTAAAACACACGCCTCTGCCTTCTACCACAGATTTTAACCAATCACGTGCGGCTTTAACCGCAGGTCGGCTCTGATAAGCGTCTTCATATACTGGACGAAACGCAGCTTGTGCGCCATCTTGTGCATTTTCTGGACTGCTACATTTGATACGGAAGGACTTCTTGAATCGATTGCAAACGTTCATGCTTTCCTCTTCAGAACTATTTGAATCATATTCATAACTGGATGAGTAATAAGAAAGCATCTTCTCCGAGTCTGAAGTCTCTGAAGCCATTGTTTTGATTCTGGAGCAAGGCAGTTTGTGAAGGAGTATTCTGATGTGACGTCACAAACAAGGGGGCGGGACTTTCTGAATCTCCCCAGATTCAAGCTCATTTGTGGCCGTTTTGGGACACTTGAAGTCCTTTTGATTGGTGTTTTGCATTTGACTAAAATTATCAGCCTGCTTGTTTTGGCTATTTTAGATGCGATAAAAAGTTTTTTCTGACTAGGTTGGGATCAGTTAGGAAACAAAAAAATGGTGGCGGTTGTCCTTTAGGCGCAAGTGCTAGGTGCTAATCTTTTGGCTAAAGTTGACAGCGGTCGCGTTGTTCGCCCCCGCCAAAATAATGTCAGGAAGAAGCGTGCGCCATGGCCTGGACGCTGCTGACGGAGCATTTTGGGATGCCGGCGGACAGGCTCTACGTGTCCTACTTTGCCGGCGATGCCGCTTCGGGCCTGGCAGCCGACGAGGAAACTCGCCGCATCTGGTTGGACCTTGGGTAGGCCGGGCGCATTGCGGGCGAGGGGGCGTCGCCGTCGGGTGACCCGGCGGCGACATTTTTATACGTCATTATTACCCGTCATTATTATTATTATTATTATTATAATTATCATCGTTGTTATTATTATTATTATTATCGTTATTATTATTATTATCATCATTTTCTAGCTATTTGCTATCTATTAGCTATGTGGGTAGCGAGCTAGATATCTAACTAGCTACATCTATTCACTATTTAGTTGGCTGGCTATCTAGCTAGGTATCTGTTGGCTAATGATTGGCTAGCTAGCTCGCTTTCTATCTATTTGAGTTACTTCCAGGTTGAGTGAACGCTGGCGCGTGTGGCTGCCACTGCTCACCCACAGAAAAAAAATTATCCTATGACTGTAAAACGTCTGTGTAAGGTATCAGTCGTACAGCTTTCTTCAGCCGTCATGTATTATTAATGTTGTATTGATAGTTGTATTATAATTAATATTTATTATTATTATTATTATTATTATCGGGCAGAGTGAATGCTGGCGCGAATGGCTGCCGCTGCTCACCTGCACACAAAAAAATATCCCGTGACTGTAAAGTGTCCTTGAGAGTTTTGAAAGGCGCTTAGAAATGAAATGGATTATTATTATCTGTACTTCTTTGGAGGTGTCGGACGTTTCACTTCTTATCCAAGAGGCTTCGTCAGCAAACTAAAAATTTTTGCTGTTAGTTTTGGCCCTATATATATATCCCTACTGTCCAGACGTGGTGGTGCCGGACTCTGTTATGATAGGTCCCTGCTCTCAGGTTGGGGGGAGCAGAGGACTATTCCCTGAGGCTACACTGATTACTTCTATTGTCCTGATTGATTGCCCCATTTGCTCCGGTCTCACCTCATCAGCATAACTAAGCCTATGTTGCCTAAGAAGGTCTGTTGTACAAATGATCCAAATTAAACCTCACCGCACCATGACGATTTCGTGAAGGGTTTATCTTGGATAAGAAGTGAAATGTCCCACACCTTCAAAGAAGTACAGATAACAGCTGAAGAAACCTTCTCATCGATCTGCGACTGTAAAGTGACCTTGAAAGTTTTGAAAGGCGCTTAGATATCAAATGGATTATTATTATTATTATTATTATAATTATTATTATTATTATTATTATCATTTTCTAGCTATTTGCTATCTATTAGCTATCTGGGTGGCTAGCGAGCTAGCTACATTTATTCACTGGCTGGCTATCTAGTTAGTTATCTGTTGGCTAACGATTGGCTAGCTAGCTAGCTAGCTTTTTTTCTGTTTGAGTTACTTCCAGGTTCAGTGAACGCTGGCGCGTGTGGCTGCCGCTGCTCACCTACAGAAAAAAATATCATGTGACTGTAAAGTGACCACGAGAGTTTTGGAAGGCACTTATAAATCAAATGTATTATTATTATTATTATTATTATTATTATTATTTCCTCAGGGTTCCTCCCGCTCACCTTCTGGGCTTCGGGCCCAAGGAGAACTTCTGGGAAATGGGCGAGACGGGCCCGTGCGGCCCCTGCACCGAGATCCACTACGACGGCACGGGGGGCCGCCACGCCGGCCCTTTGGTCAACGCCGGCCGCCCAGACGTGCTGGAGATCTGGAACCTGGTCTTCATGCAGTACAGCAGGTGCGCGCACACCACCGCCGCCGCCTTCTTTGGATCCGGCGCTGAAGAAACGCCGCTGGCTATCGGACAGGGAACGTGACGGCGAGCTCCGCCCACTGCCGGCCCACAGCGTGGACACGGGTTTGGGTCTGGAGAGGCTGCTGGCTGTCCTTCAAGGGAAAAGTTCCAACTACGACACTGACCTCTTCACCCCGCTGATGGACGCCATCTTTCAGGTAGGCGGCGGCGGCGTGACCGTAGCGAAACCACAAGCATGGCTCGTGAGAGCACTTGGCGACAATGGCTGCCATCTTGGATTTGACGTTTTTTTTATTTCTTTCATTACGATACAATAGCACATTTATTAGACGTAAAATAAGGTATATTTTGTGTAGTTTTAAGGCTTATTTGGTGGGGGGTTATGTTTTGTGGGGACCTGGGAACGGATTATTCTCATTTTAATGGTTTCCTATGGGAAATTAATGTTTGCAATACACACTTTTCGCCTTACACACTTTCTGGGAGCCAATTAGGTTCGTGAGCTGAGGTATCACTGTGTTAGCTATCTGGCTGGCTGGCTGGCTAGCTAGCTAGCTATGTAGCTGACTATCTATAAGCTATATGATTATCTAGCTAGTTAGCTAGCTGTTTAGCTGGCTATCTTAGCTGTCCAGCTAGCTGCCTGGCTGGCTATCCATTTGCTATTTATTAACTATTAACTGCTATTTATTAATCTGGCTAGCTATATAGCTGGCTATCTATTAGCTATCTAGCTAGCTACCTAGCTGGCTATCTATTTTGCTATCTATTAGCTGGCTAGCGATGTAGCTAGCTATCTATTAGCTATATGGCTATCTAGCTAGTTAGCTAACTGTCTAGCTAGCTATCTATTAGCTAGATGATTAACTGGCTAGTTAGCTAGCTGTCTATCTTAGCTGTCGAGCTAGCTGCCTGGCTGGCTATCCATTTCCTATCTATTTGCTATCTGTTAGCTAGCCAGCTAACTTTCTATCTATTTGAGTTACTTCCGGGTTGAGTGAACGGTGACGCATGTGGCCGCCGCTGCTCAGCCGCAGAAAAACTGATCCTGTGACTGTAAAGTGACCTTGAGAGTTTTGAAAGGCGCTTCTGAATCAAATGTATTATTATGATGATGATGATGCTGATTGGTCCTCCAGAGAAGCGGGGTGCCCCCGTACGGCGGCCGCACGGGTCCCGAGGCCCGGGTAGACACGGCTTACCGGGTGGTGGCCGACCACGTCCGCGCCCTGGCGGTCTGCATCGCTGACGGCGTCCATCCGGGCATGTCGGGCGCCGAGTGAGTGAAGGGCGGGCGCGGGCGGGGGCGGGGCCAACGGGCCGTCACGCCTGCCTTTCCGCTTCCTGTCAGGCTGGTGCTGAGGAGGATCCTGAGGCGGGCGGTTCGCTTCTGCGCCGAGGTCCTGCGGGCTCCCCGGGGAACGCTGGCGAGCCTGGTGCCGTACGTGGCGCGCAGCCTGGTACGTCCCGACGCCTCCCGCTTGTCGTCGACACGCGCGCCATCTTTGTGGTTTGCGCACGCAGGGCGACACGTACCCGGAGCTCCGCCGCGAAGCCGATAGGGTGAGTCCGGATGGGGCGGGCGCCGCCGTTTGACAGGAAGCGGCTGACGGCGGGCCTCCTCCCGACAGGTGATGGACGTCATCAACGAGAACGAGGATCACTTCCTGTCCAACCTGCGGCAGGGCGGCAGGCTCATCCGGCGCACCCTCCAAAAGGTGGACCCCCAACGCCGCCTCTTCCCCGGTGGGTTGACCGGATCCCAAGGGTGGACGCCAAACGGCGGCGGCGGCGGCGCCCGCAGAACAAGTCGCAAAAGCCTGCGTTTTTTTGGCCGGCAACAGCGTCGGTGGCGTGCTCGCTGCACCGGGATTTGGGCTTCCCGCTGGACCTGGTGGAGCTGATGCTGGGCGAGGAGGGCGTGGCCATCGACCGGCCCGAAGTGGACCGGCTTGTTGCTAGCCAACGCAAGGTGACCCCCCTCACCCCCCCCCCCCCCCTCCCTCGCATGCTTCTCTGGTAAAAGCGGCGTGTCGCCGGCGCCGTCAGGTGACGTCGGAGCGGACCGACGCCCGCCTGACCGTGACCGCGGGCGCCCTGGCCCAACTGCGGCGAGAGGGCGTGGCTCGGACGGACGACGCCCCCAAGTACGAGTATGCGGCGCGGGGCCGGCGCTACGGTGCGTGCGTCCGCGCCGATCGGCGATCCCGGGGTTGCCGGCGGCAACGTTTTGCTTTCCTCGCAGCGTTCCCGCCGTGCCGGGCGCGCGTGCTGGCTCTGTTTGACGGGGCGGAGCTGGCGTCCCGGGTGGAGGCGGGACGGCGCTGCGCCGTCATCTTGGACCGGACCTCTTTCTACGCCGAGCAGGGGGGGCAGGACGCGGACCGCGGCTACTTTGTCCGGAGCGACCTGCAGGTCAGCGCGCGCCGGCGTCCGCCCGGCGGCCCCTCCCTCACCGCCTTGGCTTCCTGTCAATCAGGAAGTGCCCTTCTCTGTGGAGCACGTGTCAGCGGCGGGGGGCTACGTGATCCATCAGGTGACCGCCGCCGAGACACTGCGGACCGGCGACCGCCTGGACCTCCACCTGGACCAGGTTTGACCCCCGAGCGGAAACCACAAAAAGCTTTTCTTGGTCTCGCACTGGCGAAATGGACGTTTTGTGCCCGCCGGTCCATCCTCAGGCTCACCGCGAGGCCTGCATGAGGAACCACACGGCCACGCACCTGCTCAACTTTGCCCTGCGCCGGATTTTGGGCCCGGGGGTCTGCCAGAGGGGGTCGCACGTGTCGGCCCGGCACCTCCGCTTCGACTTCAACGTCAAGGTTGGATGAGCGCTAACGCGGCCGGCGCTAATCGGGTTAGCTGCTAACCCGTAGGTCGCTAACCCAGTCGTCGCGAACGCGGCCGGCGCTAACTTAACCGTCGCTAACCCGTCCGTCGCGTACGCGGCCGGCGCTAACTTAACCGTCGCTAACCCGTCCGTCGCTAACCCGTCCGTCGCTAACCCAGTCGTCGCGAACGCGGCCGGCGCTAATCGGGTTAGCTGCTAACCCGTACGTCGCTAACCCAGTCGTCGCGTACGCGGCCGGCGCTAACTTAACCGTCGCTAACCCGTCCGTCGCTAACCCGTCCGTCGCTAACCCAGTCGTCGCGAACGCGGCCGGCGCTAACTTAACCGTCGCTAATGTGGCCGGCGCTAACCCGGCCGTTGCTAACTTAACCGTCGCTAACGCGGCCGGCGCTAACTTAACCATCGCTAACCCGTCCGTCGCTAACCCAGTCGTCGCGAATGCAGCCGGCGCTAACTTAACCGTCGCTAATGCGGCCGGCGCTAACCCAGCCGTTGCTAATTTAGCCGCTGCTAAGGCGGCCGGCGCTAATCTTCCCGGCGCTAATCTGCCCGGCGCTTCCCGCCCAGGGCTCCCTGAGCACCGAGCAACTCGAGCAGGTGGAGGCCTGCGTCAACGCGGCGGTGGCGGCCAACCAGACGGTGCACGTCCAGGAGGTCCCCCTCGAGGTCGCCATGACCATCGGGGATGTGCGGACGGTGGACGAGGTCAGCCCCCTTTGGCATTCCAAGCCCCCCCCCCCCCCCCCCCCTTTCGTTAACTTGTCATCTCCGCAGGTGTATCCCGACCCCGTTCGAGTGGTCTCGCTGTCGGTTCCGGTCACGGACCTTCTGGACCATCCCGCCATTGGGCGCACGTCGGTCGAGCTCTGTTGCGGAACGTGAGACCACCGCGTCGGCCTGAGCTCGCCCGCCCCTCCGCCGCCATACGTGAGTGTGAGTGTGTGTGTGTGTGTGTGTGTGTGTGTGTGTGTGTGTGTGTGTGTGTGTGTGTGTGTGCGCGCACCTCAGCCACCTGGCGCAAACGGCCTCCATCGGCAAGCTGGTGATCGTCTCCGAGCGGAAGCTGGCCAAGGGGATCAGTCGCGTCGTTGCCGTGACGGGGGACCAAGCCGTCCGGGTCGGTAGAGGCGGGGCCAGGCGGTGGTGACAAGCTGGCTGCCTGCCCCCCGCTCACGTGTCGCGTGATTGGCTTTTGAGGCTGCGGAGGCGGGCCGATCGCTGCTGGAGCAGGTAGACTCGCTGGCGGCCAGGATGGCGGGCCCCGCCTCCTCCCGTCTGGACTCCGCCCAGAGTCTGGCCAAGGAGGCGGGTGCCGTCTCGGACGTAAGCGGCGCCGTCTTCCGGGGGCGGAGGCTGGCGCGAGCGCTCTTGACGGTCTCGCCCGTCCGTCTTCCAGGCGGTGGACAACACGCCCGCCCCCCAGTGGCTGCGGAGGCAACTGCAGGCGCGCCTGAAGGCCATGCAGAGGCGGAGCAATACGGTGGTCCGCAAGCTGGAGGGCGCACAGGTCAGACCTTTTCAAATAATAACCCATTTCATTTCTAAGCGCCTTTCAAAACTCTCAAGGTCACTTTACAGTCACAGGATCAGTTTTTCTGTGGGTGAGTAGCGGCAGCCACACGCGCCACTGTTCACTCAACCCGAAATCACTCAGAAAGATGGAAAGCTGTATAGCTAGCTAATAGTTAGCTAGACA
Organism: Hippocampus bargibanti; assembly: GCF_051943395.1. Classification (NCBI taxonomy): domain Eukaryota; kingdom Metazoa; phylum Chordata; class Actinopteri; order Syngnathiformes; family Syngnathidae; genus Hippocampus; species Hippocampus bargibanti. The sequence goes on along the minus strand of NC_142743.1, from coordinate 3,082,106 downwards.
ACTAATAGATAGCTTGCCAGCTAGATAGCTAATATGTTTCCTGACTCAAAAATCTAGGTAGCTAGCTGAGTAACTCAAAAAGATAGAAAGCGACCTAGCTAGCAAATAGCTAGACAACTAATAGATAGCGCACCAGCTAGATAGCTAATATGTTTCCTGACTCAATAGCTAGGTAGCTAGCTGAATAACTCAAACAGATAGAAAGCTAGCTAACTCGCTAATAGATAGCTAGACAACTAATAGATAGCTCAACAGCTAGATAGCTAATATGTTTCCTGACTCAACTATCTAGGTAGCTAGCTGAGTAACTCAAAAAGATAGAAAGCTAGCTAATAGTTAGCTAGACAACTAATAGATAGCTTGCCAGCTAGATAGCTAATATGTTTCCTGACTCAAAAATCTAGGTAGCTAGCTGAGTAACTCAAAAAGATAGAAAGCGACCTAGCTAGCAAATAGCTAGACAACTAATAGATAGCGCACCAGCTAGATAGCTAATATGTTTCCTGACTCAAATAGCTAGGTAGCTAGCTGAATAACACAAGATAGAAAGCTAGCTAGTTAATAGATAGCTAAACAACTAATAGATAGCTAGCCAGCTACATAGCTAATATGTTTCCTGACTCAATAGCTAGGTAGCTAGCTGAATAACTCAAACAGATAAAAAGCTAGCTAACTCGCTAATAGATAGCTAGACAACTAATAGATAGCTCAACAGCTAGATAGCTAATATGTTTCCTGACTCAACTATCTAGGTAGCTAGCTGGGTAACTCAAAAAGATAGAAAGCTAGCTAATAGTTAGCTAGACAACTAATAGATAGCTTGCCAGCGAGATAGATAGCTAATATGTTTCCTGACTCAAATATATATGTAGCTAGCTGAGTAACTCAAAAAGATAGAAAGTGACCTAGCTAGCAAATAGCCAGACAACTAATAGATAGCTCACCAGCTAGATAGCTAATATGTTTCCCGAGTCAAATAGCTAGGTAGCTAGCTGAATAACTCAAAAAGATAGAAAGCTAGCTAATAGTTAGCTAGACAACTAATAGATAGCTTGCCAGCTAGATAGCTAATATGTTTCCTGACTCAAATATCTAGGTAGCTAGCTGAATAACACAAGATAGAAAGCTAGCTAGTTAATAGATAGCTAGACAACTAATAGATAGCTAGCCAGCTACATAGCTAATATGTTTCCCGACTCAAATAGCTAGGTAGCTAGCTGAGTAACTCAAAAAGATAGAAAGCAACCTAGCTAGCAAATAGCTAGACAACTAATACATAGCTCACCAGCGAGATAGCTAATATGTTTCCCGAGTCAAATAGCTAGGTAGCTAGCTGAATAACTCAAACAGATAGAAAGCTATCTAACTCGCTAATAGATAGCTAGACAACTAATAGATAGCTAAACAACTAATATTAGCTATCTAGCTGTTGAGCTATCTATGTTTCCTGACTCAAATAGCTAGCTAACAAATCTTTTCCTTTCGGACGCCCCCTTCCCCCACTCCCCCCCCTGACAGGCGGCGGTGGCGGCCGGGCCCTTGTTGGCCCGCACCAAACAGGAAGTGGTGCTAGTCAGCGCCGTGGAGGCGCCGTCCCTGGCGGTAGGTTGCCGTCCCGTGCGCACGCTTGTCCGGGTCGGCGTGTTTTTGGCGCCTTACTCTTGCGTGGCTTCAGGTCCTGATGAAAACGGTCAACCTGGTGAGCTTGGCGCACCCCTCGGCCGGCGTCATGCTGCTGGCTTCCCCAAAGCATTCTGGGAAAGTCCTCTGCGCCTGTCAGGTTCCCAAGGTAACGGCGCCGACGGCCCGAAGGCTCTCTCGGCCGGCGTCTGATTGGCCCGTCCGCCCGCCCGCTCAGGACTCGGCGCTGTCGGCTTCGGATTGGGCGGCGGCTGTGTGTCGGTGGATGGGCGGCGATGCCGGCGGCTCGGCGGTGGTGGCGCGCGGAACGGGAAGCGCTTGCGAAATGGCGGACGCGCTGGACTGGGCTCGGACTTTTGCCGCCCGGCGTCTCGAGACCTGAACCTCCAGACTTCGATGACGACCAGGAGTGGACACGCCTCTCGCCCCGCCCCCCAACGGACAGCAACTTGTTTTTTTTTCGCCTTTCTCCAAGTGGCCCAGTCTCCCCGGTTGCAGTGTCAAGACGACGCCACCAGAGGGAGCCAAAGGAGCGCTCGTCGTCGTCGATGAAATCCGACCTCTTGCTGTGGGGGTGGAGGGGCTTTTTTTTTCTTCCTGATGGGATGCGACGCTTTGCTTTGGATTATCGTTTCCTCTTTTTCTTTTGCTTCAATAAACTCTTGATTCGGAGTCGCGAGGGTGTCTTTTTGTTGAAATAAATAAACCCTAACTTTCACAAAGTTCGATGATGTGGGAGGGAGATTTTGATTTGCGGTGGGGGGGCGGGGGATGGGGTGTTATACAACTACACGCGCACGCGCTCGAAGCTCGTTTGCTCTCCGACTAATCGGAAGAACAAAAGTTCGGAGTGACAAACTAGCTGGCTATCTATTAGCTATCTATTAGCATGCTAGCTGGCTGGCTATCTATTAGCTATCTGCTAGCTAGTTTTCTATTTGAGTTACTTCCGGGTTAAGTGAACACTGGCGCATGTGGCTGTCGCTGCTCACCCACAAAAAAACTGATCCTGTCACTGTAAACTGTCCTTGACAGTTTTGAAATGCACTTAGAAATCAACTGTATTATTATTATTATCATTTGCTAGCTATTTGCTATCTATTAGCTCTGGCTGGCTATCTATCTAGCTAGCTATAATAATAATACATTTCATTTCTATCCACTATGTAGCTAGGTATCTGTTGGCTGTCTGGCTATTTAGCTAGCTAGCTTAGATATGTATTAGCTAGCTAGCTTTCTATCTATTTGAGTTACTTCCGGGTTGAGTGAACGCTGGCGCATATGGCTACCGCTGCTCACCCACAGAAAAACATCCAGTGACTGTAATGTGACCTTGAGAGTTTTAAAAGGCGCTTAGAAATATTATTATTATTAGTAGTAGTAGTAGTAATAGTAGTAGTATTATCATTTGCTAGCTATTTGCTATCTGGCTGGCAGGCTAGCTAGCTATCTATTCACTATCTAGGTGGCCGGCTATCTAGATGGGTATCTGTTGGCTAACGATTGTATTAAAATGTAAATATATAATGTATATAAAATGTATTATCATTATGAAGTTAAGAATCTTCTGATTCTGATTCTGAAGTGAGTATTTTTTTGGGGGGGGGCGTCGATTCGTCGGTCTTCATCCAAACCGCAAAGAATTTCCGACATGAGCGCGGGCACGCGCGCGCCCGCCCGCCCCTTCGGCAGGGCGTGGGTTTATTTGCCTGCCGTGACGTCACGCGGAGCAGAAACTCTCAACGGCCGGAAAGTTTTGAGCTCCGAAGCCGACGACGACACCGCCGCCGCCTCTTTTCCTTCCTCGCCTCGTTCCCGTCGCCATGTCCGGCGTGGCGTCCACCCTGGCTAAGAAGCGCGCCGAGGCCGCGGGCTTCGGCAGCAACCAGCGAGCCGTGCCCTTCTCGGGCCAGAACTTCGGCGCCTTGCGGTCCCAGTGCCTGAGCAGCGGCAGGCTGTTCTGCGACCCCACCTTCCCGGCCGCCCCCGAGGCGCTGGGCTTCAAGGACCTCGGACGCAACTCATACAAGACTCGCGGTGTCACCTGGAAGAGGCCCACGGTACGTCGACCCGAAACCCGCCGCGCCCCGCGACTCGGCGCGAACCCCGAATTGACGCCGCTCGTTTGCTTCCAATCAGGAGCTGGTTTCTTCACCTGAGTTCATCGTGGGCGGAGCCACCAGGACCGACATCTGCCAGGGGGCGCTTGGTTCGTTCACCTTCCGGGGGGTGCGCGGGCAAAGTCAGAGAAAGGAGCACCTTTCTGGGGGGGGGGGGCTCCGAGGGCAAAGTTTGTTCCCCAAAACGCTTTTGGGGCCAAGACGCAAACGTCACGCAGGCTTTTGACGTGAAATCACGGCGACGCGCGTGGTGAAGCCCACCAAGATGGCCAACTTTACATCCAAAACAAACAAACAAACAACCAAAGCAAAGTTGTCCGCGGAAGGGGGTGGGGGGCGGGGTTCTTACTTTCTTTCTTCTGGCACACGCACGTGACACGCCCTTGGATTGTGTGCGCGTGCGTGCGTGCGTGATGAGTCACCAGCTGCGTGTGACTCACTTTTTGTTTTCTGTTGGATTTTTTTTTTGCTTCTCTTTTTCTTTTTTGGGCGTCTGCGAGGAATGTCGGCCTGCGGCGCCACAACAAGATGGCACCTTTTCCTTTTTCCCGGCTGCTGTCAATCATTTGGCGTCCCCGACCGTCAAATAAGCGGCGTCAAACCCGCGTCGTTTTTTGACAAATGGGAATCAGGCTCGTCCCGGTCGCCCCGTTCTCAAGCTCACTTTACAGTCACAGGATCAGTTTTTTCTGTGGGTGAGCAGCGGCAGCCACACGCGCCAGCGTTCACTCAACCCAGAAGTAACTCAAACTAACTGTTTACTGTAGCTTGCTTACTCTCACTAATTCTATTATTGTGCAGCCGAGGAGTCGCAAGAATCTCTGTAATCACCAGCGCCCCCTGTCATGAGGCAGGAGAACTGTGTGCCTCACCTATGCACACAGTTTTGATAAAAATAAAATAAACATTGTAGTACAGTGTTTATAATGTACAGCGACTACATTATATACACCAGCTGAACTGTAGAAATTTAGTTCATGTACTAAAAGTAAAAAAAAAAAAACTCTGGGTGAGCAGCGGCAGCCACACGCTTCAGCGTTCACTCAACCCGCAAGTAACTCAAATAGATAGAAAGCTAACTAGCTAGCGAATAGATAGCTATTCGCTTTTGTCCCAATCGCCCGGTTTCGTCCCGGCGGCCATGTTTTGGGCGTGTCTGAGTGTCGCCATGACAATGCAGGTGACTGCTGGCTGTTGGCGGCCATCGCCTCGCTGACCCTCAACGAGTACGTGATGGCACGCGTCGTCCCAGGCGACCAAAGCTTCCACGACAACTACGCCGGGATCTTTCACTTCCAGGTCAGAGGTCGCTCGCCCCTTCCCAGCTGCCACGTTGGCTGAAAACCAGAACGAAAACCAGAACGTCTCTCCCCCTTTTTTGGTGTCAGTTTTGGCAGTTTGGCGAGTGGGTGGACGTGGTGATCGACGACCGGCTCCCGGTCAAAGACGGCGAGCTTCTTTTTGTGCACTCGGCGGAAGGTCGCGAGTTTTGGACGGCGCTTCTGGAGAAGGCCTACGCCAAGTGAGACCCCGCCCCCACGCCGCCTGAGCCCCGCCCCCCGCTAACCCGAACTTTGCTTAGGGTAAACGGCAGCTACGAGGCCCTGTCGGGTGGCTCCACCACGGAGGGTTTTGAGGACTTCACGGGCGGCATCGCCGAGAACTTTGACCTCCAGCGACCCCCCGCCGACCTCTTCCAGATCCTGCAAAAGGCCTTGGAGGCGGGGGCCCTCCTGGGCTGCTCCATCGACGTGAGTCACTCGGGCGGCCATCGCCGCCGCCGCCGATGGTGACGTTTTGCGCTCCTCCAGATCACCAGCGCGGCGGACTCGGAGGCGGTGACGCGGCAGAAGCTAGTCAAAGGTCACGCCTACTCCCTGACGGGCGCCACCGAGGTCAGAGCCGCCCCCGCCGCCATTGTTGAGCCCCCCACCCACCCCCGCCGACCCCCCCTGCCGGCGTCCGCAGGTCAACTGCCGAGGTCGTCCGGAAAAGCTGGTCCGGGTCCGGAACCCTTGGGGTCAGGTGGAGTGGACGGGCGCCTGGAGCGACGGGTAGCGACGCCGAGGCGAGACGGGCGGCGACGTCCCCTGACCCCCTGACCCCCTGTCGGTCCCCGCAGGTCGTCCGAGTGGAACTCGGTGCAGGGAGACTGTCCGCACGCCAACGCCGAGGACGGCGAGTTCTGGTGGGCAAACGGCGAGCGAGTCGGCGCCGTCGCGGCCGACTGGCTCGCCGGCGGCCCTCGGAGTGACTTTGTTTGTCTTCAGGATGTCGTACCGAGACTTCCTGCGTCACTACTCCCGCGTGGAAGTGTGCACTTTGACCCCCGACACCATCTTGGACGACTCGGTCAAGCACTGGAGCGTCAACAAGTATGACGGCTCGTGGCGGCGCGGCTCCACGGCCGGCGGCTGCAGGAACCACCCCTGTGAGTCGGGCCATTGGGCGGAATGGCGGGTGGGCGGGGCGTCGGGTGGGCGGTTGGCCGGGCACCCTACCGCCCGCCTTCCCCCCTCCCTCGCCGGGCTGACGCGGCGGCGTACGCCCGCAGACACCTTCTGGATGAACCCGCAGTTCGTCATCAAGTTGGACCCCGAGGACGTCGACCCCGACGACGGCAAGGACGGCTGCAGTTTGGTACTGGGCCTGATCCAGAAGAACCGCCGGAAGCTGCGCAAGCAGGGCGAGGACATGCACACCATCGGCTTCGCCATCTACGAGGTGACGCTGCCGAAACCACCGTTGCGGGCGGGTGTGGGTGGTCTCCAAAAAGGTGACGCCCGTTTTGTCTCAGCTTCCCAGGCAGGTGAGCATCGCCGGCGCCGGCAGGAGGGGCGGCGGCGGCGGCGCGGGGTCGCCTGGTAACCGACCCCGGCCGCCGCGTATTCGCCGCAGTTCCACGGCCAGCGGCAGGTCCACCTGGACAAGAACTTCTTCCTGACGCACGCCCAGACGGCCCGCTCGGAGACCTTCATCAACCTGCGCGAGGTCAGCACCCGCTTCAAGCTGCCGCCCGGCGAGTACCTGGTGGTGCCGTCCACCTTCGAGCCGCACCTGAACGCCGACTTTTGCATCCGCGTCTTCTCCGAGAAGCGGAGCCAGACCGTGTAAGTTGGGGGAAGGGCGAGAAGGGGGCGTGGCGGGCGAGAAGGGGGCGTGTCTGTGGGGGGTCTCTGTTTCCAGGTGGCCCATCCCTTTGTGTGGCATTTGACCTTTGCAGGCCCTTTGACGACCCCGTCGGCGCCGACCTCGATGACGTGAGTCCCAAAATAATAATAATGATAATCCATTTCATTTCTATGCGTCTTTCAAAACTCTCAAGGTCACTTTACAGTCACAGGATCAGTTTTTCTGTGGGTGAGCAGCGGCAGCCACACGCGCCAGCGTTCACTCAACCCAGAGTAATTCAAAATGATAGAAAGCTAGCTAGCAAGCTAATAGCTAGCGAGAAAGCTAGCCAGCTATCTAGCTAATAGATAATACAGCTAGATAGCTTGCGAGCCAGCCATATAAAAAGCTTGCCAGCTAATAGATAGCAAATATCTAGCTAGCTTTTAGTCCTTTTCATCCAAACGTCAAGTAGACACGGTGACCTAGCTAGAAAGCTAGCTAGCAATATAGCTAATAGATATACAGATAGATAGCTTGCTAGAAAGCTAGCTAGCCAGCCAGCTAAGTCGCTAGCCAGCTAATAGATAGCAAATAGCTAGCTAGCTTTTAGTCCTTTTCATCCAAACGTCAAGTAGACACGGTGAGCTAGCTAGAAAGCTAGCTAGCAATATAGCTAATAGATATACAGATAGATAGCTTGCTAGAAAGCTAGCTATCCAGCCAGCTAAATCGCTAGCCAGTTAATAAATAGCAAATAGATAGCAAATAGATAGCTAGCTTTTAGTCCTTTTCATCCAAACGTCAAGTAGACACGGTGACCTAGCTAGCTAGAAAGCTAGCTAGCAATATAGCTAATAGATATACAGATAGATAGCTTGCTAGAAAGCTAGCGAGCCAGCCAGCTAAATCGCTAGCCAGCTAATAGATAGCAAATAGCTAGCTAGCTTTTAGTCCTTTTCATCCAAACGTCAAGTAGACACGGTGACCTAGCTAGCTAGAAAGCTAGCTAGCAATATAGCTAATAGATATACAGATAGATAGCTTGCTAGAAAGCTAGCTAGCCAGCCAGCTAAGTCGCTAGCCAGCTAATAGATAGCAAATAGCTAGCTAGCTTTTAGTCCTTTTCATCCAAACGTCAAGTAGACACGGTGAGCTAGCTAGAAAGCTAGCTAGCAATATAGCTAATAGATATACAGATAGATAGCTTGCCAGAAAGCTAGCTATCCAGCCAGCTAAATCGCTAGCCAGTTAATAAATAGCAAATAGATAGCAAATAGATAGCTAGCTTTTAGTCCTTTTCATCCAAACGTCAAGTAGACACGGTGACCTAGCTAGCTAGAAAGCTAGCTAGCAATATAGCTAATAGATATACAGATAGATAACTTGCTAGAAAGCTAGCGAGCCAGCCAGCTAAATCGCTAGCCAGCTAATAGATAGCAAATAGCTAGCTAGCTTTTAGTCCTTTTCATCCAAACGTCAAGTAGACACGGTGACCTAGCTAGCTAGAAAGCTAGCTCGCAATATAGCTAATAGATATACAGATAGATAGCTAGAAAGCTAGCTAGCAATATAGCTAATAGATATACAGATAGATAGCTTGCTAGAGAGCTAGCTAGCAATATAGCTAATAGATATACAGATAGATAGCTTGCTAGAGAGCTAGCTAGCTAGCCAGCCAGCTAATAGATAGCAAATCGCTAGCTAGCTTTTAGTCCTTTTCATCCAAACGTCAAGTAGACACGGTGACCTAGCTAGCTAGAAAGCTAGCTAGCAATATAGCTAATAGATGATATACAGATAGATAGATAGCTAGAAAGCTAGCTAGCAATATAGCTAATAGATATACAGATAGATAGCTTGCTAGAGAGCTAGCTAGCTAGCCAGCCAGCTAATAGATAGCAAATAGCTAGCTAGCTTTTAGTCCTTTTCATCCAAACGTCAAGTAGACTGTCGGAAATCCCAATGAAAACAAATGAACCGGCGTCCTCTCGCTTGTCCTCCTTTGACATTTTCTCCGGCGTCACATCGGCCAATCCGCTGCGTCCGTGTCGCCCCCGCAGGAAATTGTGGCGGAGGAGGAAGTGGACGCAGCCTTCCGAGGCCTGTTTGCAAAGTTGGCCGGCCCGGTACGTAGCCCGCCGCGCCCGTGCTAACACTCGCGCCAGTTGTTGACGCTGGCACCCATGCTAACACTCACGACCACGCTAACGTTCCCGCACATTGCCAACAATTGCGCCCATGCTAACGCTCGCGCCGCATTGACGTCCAGGACATGGAGATCTCCGCCGGAGAGCTAAGGACCATCATGAACAAGATCGTCTCCAAGCGTGAGTTTCGCGGCGTCCGACGGCCGTCTGGCGGGCGTCCGGCAAAGCTTTCGTCCATCTCCTCCGCCAACAGGAAGTGACATCAAGACGAGCGGCTTCAGCTTGGACACGTGCAGGGTGATGGTCAACCTCATGGACGTATCCTTTTCTCCGATGAGGCTCCTGCGGTGAAACGCGTCGGCGGCGATCCTTGACGGCCTATCAGGAGAGCGCCAACGGCAAGCTGGGTCTGTCGGAGTTCGCCACCTTGTGGAAGAAAGTGCAGCGCTACCTGGTAGCACGCCGCCGTCGCCCGCCGTCGCCCGCTGTCGCCCGGCGCTTGACGCTCTGCCTCTTTTGCCGACAGTCCATCTACAAGAAGAACGACACGGACAACTCGGGCACCATGAGCACCCCCGAGATGCGAGTGGCCTTCAAAGACGCCGGTCGGTCTCGCCGCCGATCTTTCGCTCCCCTTCCAAGATGGCCGCTTGCCTGCGTGACATTTTGGGAAACTCGGGCGAGTGGTTGACCCCTGACCCCCTTTGGCTTTTGTGGCAGGTTTCACGCTGAACAACGCCATCTACCAGCTGCTGGTCGCCCGCTACGCCGAGCCCGACTTGACGCTGGACTTTGACAACTTTGTGGGCTGCTTGATGAGGCTCGAGATCATGTTCCGTAAGATGAGCGCTCTCTCCTCATGCTAGCTTGCGCTAGTTAGCCTGCACTAGTTAGCCGGCGCTAGTCAGACTGCACTAGTCTGACTGCGCTAGTCAGATTGCGCTGGTTAGCCTGCGCTGGTTAGCCCGCGCTGGTTAGCCTGCGCTAGTCAGCTCGCGCTAGTCAGCCCGCGCTAGTTAGACTGCGCTAGTTAGACAGCGCTCGTTAGCCCGTGCTAGTTAGACAGCGCTCGTTAGCCCGCGCTAGTTAGACAGCGCTCGTTAGCCCGCGCTAGTTATACAGTGCTAGTTAGACAGCGCTCGTTAGCCTGCGCTAGTTAGACAGCGCTCGTTAGCCCGTGCTAGTTAGACAGCGCTCGTTAGCCCGCGCTGGTTAGACAGCGCTCGTTAGCCCGTGCTAGTTAGACAGCGCTCGTTAGCCTGCGCTAGTTATACAGTGCTAGTTAGACAGCGCTAGTTAGACTGCGCTAGTTAGACCACGCTAGTTAGACCGCAGACTGCACTGGTTAGCCCGCACTAGTTAGACTAAGCTAGGTAGACCGCGCTAGTCAGCCCGCGCTAGTTAGACTGCGCTAGTTAGACAGCGCTCGTTAGCCCGTGCTAGTTAGACAGCGCTCGTTAGCCCGCGCTGGTTAGACAGCGCTCGTTAGCCCGTGCTAGTTAGACAGCGCTCGTTAGCCTGCGCTAGTTATACAGTGCTAGTTATACAGTGCTAGTTAGACAGCGCTAGTTAGACTGCGCTAGTTAGACCGCAGACTGCACTGGTTAGCCCGCACTAGTTAGACTAAGCTAGTTAGACCGCGCTAGTTAGCTTGCACTAGTTAGCCGGCACATTTTATTATCTCGCGCTCGTTAGCCCGCACTCGTTATCGCACGCTAGTTAGCGAAAAAACAACAGACAAGCGCACGGTGAAAAGGGTTGTGTCGCTTTTGAAAGCAGTGTGTTTTGCGCGCTCAGGAATTTTCAAGAAGTTTGACCCCAACGACAGCGGCTCCATCCAGCTCAACTTCAACCAGGTCAAAGTTCATCACCACAAAGTGGCAATTGTGTGGGTGCGATGGTGTCCTGATGCTTGTCCTCTCCTTTTTAGTGGTTAAACTTTTCCATGATCTGAATGACGCCTCGCCCACGTTAGCGCCGACATTAGCCAAGTCCGTGGCCCGCCGTCCTCTCCGAGAAAACATCCTGGCAAGACAATTTGACACCGACGTGCCTTTACCACAGCAAGAAAAGTGTCCAAATAAAATAAAAGCTGTTGAACATCCAAAGTTGACAACATGACAAAGTTCTTTGACTCCCGAAAGACATCCAACCTCACGAGGATCGATTACATCTGCGCCAGGGTTGTCGTTTTGTTTTCCCCTTCAGCCATTTTTGCTTTTGATCACAGTGGATCGACGTCAGAAGGACGGACGTCAGCCCGGCCGCAGACGTTCATGCGTATACGCAGATGAAACATGTCCATGTGGTGTCAGTATTGAGCAAAAGTATTCATCGACACAGTGTCATGTGACATTGTGTCGCTGTGTCGAAACGATACAGGATGCCTCATCTACCCATCACGAGTGAACGCTGGCGCGTGTGGCTGCCGCCGCTCACCCACAGAAAAACTGATCGTGTGACTGTAAAGTGACCTTGAGAGTTTTGAAAGGTGCTTAGAAATCAATTGTATTATTACTATTAGAATATTTGGAATTGCATCGTCCACGCGTCACGCACGTCCCGAGGCCATTTCGAGATGGAAAATGTAGCCGCGGCGAGAGAGATGTGACCGTTTCCAAGAGCGAACGGCCACGCAACATGGCCGCCGTTGGCTTCACCTGACATTAGCATTAGCCCGGTTTCACCAATAAGCAGTCAAGAAGGCGACGGTCTCACGCGGAGTTGCAAAGCACAAACGTTTTATTGAGAACAAAAGTGGTCCGGGGGGGGGGGGGGCGTGCTGGTTCAGGAGCGACCCGGCCCGTGGTCCAAGGGTCCGAGCAGGGTCGCGTGGGCCTCCATCAAGGTGACGTCGCTCTGAGATCCCAGGAAGCGCCCGGTGAGCTCGACGTCGTGCAGCCTCAGGCGGACCCGGACGCCCCGCTGCAGCTTGTCGCCGCCGTCCACCGGTCGCCGACACACGGCGTGGAACTTGGCGCCGAAGTCGACGTACAGGTCGTCGCCGACGACGTGGAAGATTTTCCCGACCACCGTCTTGTCTTTGGCCGGCCCCATCTGGACCGGCGGGCTGCGGCGGAAGAGGGCGGCGAACGAGGAGTCTTCTTCCCGGTCCGACGGCGAAGCTTCGCGGCGACGGAGCTCCGACTGGGAGACGAAGGCTGCCGCGAAGCCCGACTTGGGCTTCTTGTCTTCGGACGAGGACGACGACGACGAGGAGGTCCCGGAGCAGAAGAGGCTCCGCGGCGGGACCTGCGCGACGAGGCCAAGGGCACGGCGGCCGGCGTAGGCGGCGTTCCACGCGGCGGGCATCTCGCCGCTGACTCGATGGCAGCGTTCAAATTTACTGGGGTGACTGAGTCCACGAAGGGTTGTAATCTGACGTCACTTCCGGGATACTGGCCTCTGTGTCCCTGATGTCCTGTAGTAAACGGGGATTCCCCGAACTGGTTGCGGTCTATCGTCTATTTATTTTGTTTGAGTAATTTTATCTTCACACGGTCTCTCTTCTTTTCCTTTCGGCTTTTACCCTCAGGGGTCGCCACGGCGAATCAATGTCCTCCATCTATACCGGTTTTGTGCATCCTCTTCTCTCACACCAGCTACCTTCATGTCCTCTTTGACCACATCCATAAATCTTCACAAGGCCTAATTTTATCAAATGACTCCAGGTCCAAAAAAAATTCTTTGCAGAAGCTAAAAGGCCAAATTTTTGACTCCAAGTCGAAGTTTTCTTTCCAAATGATATGATGTGATGTAAATTACGAGAAAGAACGACTTTGGTGCACTTATTTTGCTTTATTTCGGTCAAAATGTAGCTTGATAAAGAAGAGCAAAAGAATAAAAAGATGACAGAAGTAGAAGAACGAAGAAGAAGAAGACAACCGAAGAAGAAGAAGAAGACAACCGAAGAAGAAGACAACCGACGAAGAAGACAACCGACGAAGAAGAAGAACGGCTGCGCAGGCAGAAGCTAAGCTAGCGCGCAGTCATATCAACATGGAGGCTAGCATGGAGGTTTTTGTTTGCGGGCCATGCGATTCGCGCTCTTCCAGGTGTGTTTTTCCGCACGGTTCGTCGGTTGGAGATGTCGTAGAGCGCTTTGTCCAACAACGGGTGAGTTTGAGCGACTTTAAACCGACTCGCAAACATTTGGTTTCTACTGCGCCGGTTGGGCTTCGGCTCACACCTACGAAGCTTTCGGCTCCATTTCAGTCGACGTCGTGCCGCGGAAAGTCGCCCCCAGACAGAATCCTCGGAAATTGTCTTCAACTATGTTGAACGTCAAATGGCAAATTGTGGCCCCATGTTACGACTCATTTGGCAGCACGCAATCGCAATGCGCATTTGGCGGAAGAAGAGATATTCGCTATCTATTAGCTATATACATATTAACTATATAGCTAATTTTGGTCACGCAATTCCAAAGAGTGACCACAACAGATAGATGACCCGTCAAGTCTAGATAATTCCCGAAACAAGCTCTGAGAGGCGTGAATTAAAAACAGTGACGTTTTTTTCAGGCGCCGGCCCGCGACTTCTACGTCGTCGGAAGTGACGGCGGCGTGAGCAGCCCGGACGAGCGCCTGCGGGCGGGCGCCGTGTATCGGCTGGTGCCGCGCCTCCTGGGAGGCAAGGGGGGTGAGTAATAATAATAATAATACAGTGAGACCTCAACTTCCGAACTTAATTGGTTCCCAGACAGTGTGTAAGGCGAAAAGTGTGTATCTAAAAAAAAAAAAATCCCATAGGAAACCATTAAAATGGGAATAATCCGTTCCCGGGTTTCCATAAAATATACTTTTCAACTAAATAAGCCTTAAAACTACACACCACATACCTTATTCTATGTATAATAAATGTGTTATTGTATTGTAATGAAAGAAATACACTGCATTGTATCATAAAGTCACTTTATTTACTTTATTTGTGATGGTCATTTATGGCTTGATGGAATGGTGTTGGAGGTCGAAGGTCAAAGCGAATTGCTGTTTGGAAAGAGAGGCGCATTACACGAGGACTGTAATTAAAGAAATAAACTGCTATAATATAAAGTCGTTTTATTTACCTTTATGATGGTCATTGATGGCTTGCCGAATGGTGTTGGAGGTCGAAGGTCAAAGCGAATTGCTGTTTGGAAAGAGAGGCACATTACATGAGGACTGTAATTAAAGAAATAAACTGTGCTGTAAAATAAAGTTGTATTTACCTTTTTGATGGTCGTTGATGGCTTATGGAAGGAGAGTCACCTTCCATAAGGACTGTTGGTAACTTAACCTCTGGTGCTGTTCGGTCGTGTGCTTCCTCCGAAGATCACTCCGCCAGCCGTGGTGGGTGTGTATTATGAAAATAGTGCTTATGAAAATAGGTTTTAATGTTCATAAGGTTTAATGTTCATAAATTTGACGTTTGTAAGACGAAAAGTTTGTAAGATAAGGTGTTTGTAAGTTGAGGTCTCACTGTAATAATACATTTGATTTCTAAGCGCCTTTCAAAACTCTCAAGGTCACTTTACAGTCACGGGATCAGTTTTTCTTGTGGGTGAGCAGCGACAGCCACACGCGCGTTCATTCAACCCGGAATAACTCAAATATATAGAAAACTAGCTAGCTAGCTACGAGACAGCCAACATATAACTAATAGATAGACAGCTAGCTAGGTAGCCGGATAACTAATAGATAGCCAGCGAGATAGCCGGTGAGCCAGCCAGATAGCTAATGGATAGCTAGCTAGGTACGTAGCTAGATAGCTAGCCGGGTAGTAATAATAATAAAAATCAATTTGATTTCTAAGCGCCTTTCAAAACTGTATAGGTCACTTTACAGCCACAGGATATGTTTTTCTGTGGGTGAGCAGTGGCAGCCACACGCGCCAGCGTTCACTCAACCCGGAAGTAACTCAAATAGAGAGAAAGCTAGTTAGCTCAATATATATATATATATATATATATATATATATATATATATATATATATATATTATAATAATAATCCATTACATTTCTAAGCGCCTTTCAAAACTCTCAAGGTCACTTTACAGTCACTCAACCCGGAAGTAATTAAAGTAGATAGAAAGCTACCTAGCTAGCTAGTACATAGGTAATAATAATAATAATAATACATTTGATTTCTAAGCGCCTTTCAAAACTGTATAGGTCACTTTACAGCCACAGGATGTGTTTTTCTGTGGGTGAGCAGTGGCAGCCACACACGCCAGCGTTCACTCAACCCGGAAGTAACTCAAACAGATCTGTTAGGTAGCTGTATAGCTATCTAACGGATAGCTATACAGCTAATAGATAGATAGCTAATATTTGGTTATCATTAAGTAGCCTCTGGAGCGGCCCGCGGGTGACGCCCAGCGTCAAGTGACCTGACCCCCTTTGTCCTCCTGGGCAGGTTTCGGCTCCATGCTGCGAGCGCTCGGCGCGCAGATCGAGAAGACGACGAATCGCGAGGCCTGTCGAGACCTGAGCGGACGTCGCCTGCGAGACGTCAATCACGAGAAAGAGTGAGCGACGCCGCCCGCCGAGCTCTCGCCGTTTGCCAGGATGGCGCCCATCAAAAACCGGACGCTAAAGGACGCCTGTGGCGTTTTTCCGCAGGATGGGCGAGTGGCTGAAGCGGCAAGCGGATCGCGAGGCCGACAAGGAGCAGCGGCGCGCCGAGCGCCTGCAGAAGAAAATGGCCGAGCCTAAACATCAGTTCAGCGACCCCGCCTACCAGGACCAGTGTCACAGCCTGGCCGAGCGGCTGGAGGACTCTGTGCTGAAAGGTCCCCCAATCACACATGGGCGTCGACAGGCGTTTGTTTGCAAGCCAAATAATAATCATCCTTTTCATTTCTAAGCGCCTTTCAAAACTCTCAAGGTCACAGCATACATTTTTTTGTGGGTGAGCAGTGGCAGCCACACGCGCCAGCGTTCACTCAACCCGAAAGTAACTCAATTATATAGAAAGCTAGCTAGCCAATAGATAGCTAATAATAATAATAATAATCCATTTCATTTCTAAGCGGCTTTCAAAACTCTCAAGGTCACTTTACAGTCACAGGATAATTTTTTCTGCAGATGAGCAGTGGCAGCCACACACGCGTTCACTCAACCTGGAAGTAACTCAAATAGATAGTAAGCTAATAGCTAGCGAATAGATAGCCAATAGCTAGCGAATAGAATCAGAATCATCTTTATTGCCAAGTATGTAGAACACACAAGGAATTTGTTTCCGGTAGAACACGCTGCACTAGTATCATCATCAAAAAAATTGCTAAGTGGCACTATACAGTTCAAATAGATAGCCAATAGCTCGCGAATAGATAGCAAATAGCTAGCGAATAGATAGCTAATAGACAGCAAACTATAGATAGCTATTTAGCGAATAGCCAGCCAGATAGCTATATAGTTCATCGATAGCTAGCTAGATAGTCAGCCAGCTGGACAGCAAATAGATAGCAAATAGCTAGCTAGCTAAATCAAGAAATATTCCGACTAAATGCAGATTTGTTTTCCCCTTTAGTCATTCACGGTAGCATAATTGCTAACGAGATTTTAGTGTGTTTTGCCGCTGATGAGTAACAAAGAACTCACAGGCACTCGCGAGCCATCCGCGCCAACCGTCTTTCCTCCACGCAGGTTTGCAGGCGGCGGCGGCTTCGCAGGTGGCGGCCTCCAAGCGGCCCGGCCCCGCTCGCCAACAGCCGCCGGTGAAGAAGAAGAAGAAGACGGCGGGTGCCTGTTCCTGGTGAGAGCCGTCACCAATACGCGCGGCGAGCCGAGAACCGTACCAATGACTCTCTGTCGTCACGGCTCCAGGAGCGGCTTGGAGGACATGAGCTCAGAGGAGGACGACGGAGACGAGACGCCGCGTGATGGCGCTGCGACGGCGCAGGAGGCGGAGCCCGCCACCTCAGGGGAAGTCCGCTTGAAGGAGACGCCGCCCTCGGAGACGGGCGAGGAGGGCGACGCGGCGGCCGGCCGCTCGCCGGCTTTGCGGGTAACAACTCGATTTCGCCTTCCAAAATGGCAAATTGATTGACAAGGAGGTGGACCAAGTCACGTTTATTTGTGTGTTTGCGTTTAACAGCGCGAAGCGGGCGAGGCGGAAGCGGGCGAGGCAGCGTTAGCCTCCGTGTGAAGCGAGCCCATTTTTTTTCCAACCCTCCCTTGTTTTTTGTTTTTTATAATAATAAAAATCTTATCCTGTGACATTGAGAGTTTTTCAAGGCCCTTATAAATTCAATGTATTATTCTTATAATAATACCTAGTGAATCGATAGCTAATAGCTAGCTATATAGCTAACAATGTCCTCGAATGGGGGTGGGCTCAGAATCCGGGGTCCCAGGCGCTGACCTGCGGCGCCCGGACTTCCTGGAAGCACTGGACCAGGTCGCCGGGCAGGAAGTCCACGTCACCGTCCAGCGACAGGCCGCACTCGCTGCCCGCCCCGGCGCTGCTCACGTCCTCCTTGTGGTGCTTCAGCGCCACCAGGCCTCCTGAAACGCAAAATGGCGTCCGCTCAACATGGCGCCATCCCCTGGCAACTGGTGGACTTGCCCCCCAAACCGAGACAATATTTTTTCTCCTTGTTGCGCTCCATCGTCACAAAGTTGCCCGTTCATCTGATAGTGAACATGCTGCTGGCATAATGAAATGTATTATTATTATTATTATTATTATTATTATTATTATTATGTCCTTTCACGTGGGAAACTGAGACTGCGCAATTAGCTCCATAAAAAGCACTCCTCCTGTCAAATTAAATGCTTGAATGGGAAAGTGGAAGGTGGGGCAAGGGTGAAGGGGGATCATTGTATCTATTAGCTATCTGGCTAGTTAGCTGGCTACCTATTGGCTAGCAAGCTGGCTGGCTATTACTTATCTGGTGGCTGACCAGCTGGCTAGTTAGCTGGCTATCTATTGCTATTAGCTAGCTAGCTGGCTGGCTATCTATTGGCTATTAGCTAGCTTGCTGGCTATCTAGTGGCTGGCTAGCTGGCTATCTATTGGCTAGCTAGCTGGCTGGCTATTACTTATCTGGTGGCTGACCAGCTGGCTATCTATTGGCTATTAGCTAGCTAGCTGGGTGGCTATCTGGCAGCTGGCTATCTATTGGCTATTAGCTAGCTTGCTATCTATTGGCTACCTATTAGCGAGCTGGCTGGCTATCCGGTGGCTATCTATTAGCTAGTTGGCTTGCTATCTGGTGGCTAGCTAGCTGGTTGGATGGCTATTAGCTAGCTGGCTGGCTATCTGGCAGCTGGCTATCTATTGTCTATTAGCTAGCTTGCTATCTATTGGCTACCTATTAGCGAGCTGGCTGGCTATCCGGTGGCTATCTATTAGCTAGTTGGCTGGCTATCTATTGGCTATCTGGTGGCTAGCTAGCTGGTTGGATGGCTATCTATTAGCTAGCTGGCTATCTATTAGCTATCTAATGGCTGGCTGTTTGGCCTTGCTATCTATTGGTGGTCTATTAGCTAGCTGGCAATCTGTTAGCTATCTATTAGCTAGCTAGCTTCTTTTTTTATTTATTTGAGTTATTCCAGGTTGAACGCTGGCGCATGTGGCTGCCGCTGCTCATCCACAGAAAAACTGATCCAGTGACTGTAAAGTGACCTTGAGTGTTTTGAATGGCGCTTACAAATGAACTGTATTATTATTATTATTATTATTATTATTATTATGATTATTATTATAAAAAGCTCGCTCGCTCGCCCGCTTTCTCTCTTTCAATTGAATTCGGGTCAATTGCAAATGGCGGCGGCGCTCACCCTCCCAAAGCGTCTGGCTGCCACGAATCAGTCGAAAGGTCATCTTGCGCTCAAGCTGACCTTTGAGCACGCGGCAGCCGGCCACCGCCATCTTCTTCTTGCCCGCCGACACATCGAACACGGCAAGAACCGTGGCCTCGCCTAGGGGAGGGCAGAGGTCAACGGCGAGTAACCCGGTGCGGCGGTTGCGCCACTCACCCAGGACCTGGTGCGTCACCAGCGGCGGCAGCTTGGCGGCGAGCTCGGCCTTGAGCTCGTCCACCATTTTGTAGATGACGTCGTGAAGACGCACGGCCACGTGGCGGCGTGCCGCCGCTAGCCGGATGCTCTTGCTCGCTGCCACGTTGAAGCCATACACGGTGCCTGCGCCACAAAAACCGTCACCAAAAAGGGCCTTTAGCGCGGAACGCCGCCCGTACGCTACCTCCGAAAGTTTCGGCCATGTTGACGTCGTTTTCCGAGACATCGCCGATGCCAACGTGGACCACTTCCAGGCGGCATTGATGCTCGGCGTCGTAGCTGTCCAGGATATTCAAGATGGCCTCCAAGGAGCCGTCCACGTCGGCTGTGGGCGGGGACACGCTATTCATTAGCTATCCGTGAGCTAGCTGGCTGGCTGTAAGCTGTCTAGCTGTTGGCTATCTGGCTATTACCTATTTATTAGCTAGCTAGCTAGCTTTCTATCTATTTGAGTTACTTCGGGGTTGAGTGAACGCTGGCGCTTGTGGCTGCCGCTGCTCACCCACAGAAAAACATGTTAGCTATCTAGCTAGCTATCTATTAGCTGTCTAGCTATGTATTAGCTAGCTTCCTATCTTTTTCAGTTACTTCCGGGTTCAGTGAACGCTGGCGCGTGTGGCTGCCGCTGCTCACCCACAGAAAAACATTAGCTATCTAGCTAGCTATCTATTAGCTGTCTAGCTGGCTGGCTGTAAGCTGTCTAGCTGTTGGCTATCTGGCTATTACCTATTTATTAGCTATACATTAGCTAGCTACCTAGCTTTCTATTGATTTGAGTTACTTCGGGGTTGAGTGAACGCTGGCGCATGTGGCTGCCGCTGCTCACCCCCAGAAAAACATTAGCTATCTAGCTGGCTATCTATTAGCTGTCTAGCTGGCTGGCTGTAAGCTGTTGGCTATCTGGCTGTGGATTAGCTAAGCTTTCTATCTATTTGAGTTACTTTGGGGTTGAGTGAACGCCGGCGCATGTGGCTGCCGCTGCTCACCCACAGAAAAACGTTATCCTGTGACTGTAGTGACCTTGAGGGTTTTGAAAGTCGCTTATAAATAAAATGGATGATTATTATTATTAGGCGGCTTTGGCCAGGTGCGTCGGGGGCGGGGCTTACCTTTGATGACGAGCGGCAGGGCGGCGTCCCCCGGCGGCGCCGTCTTCTCGCCGGGCCGGCTGGCGAACTTGCTCTTGTTGTTGCGGTAGAGCTGCGCCCTTCTTTGCCGCCAGCCGAGGTGCGCTAGCTCCGCCCTCTCCTTCCTGTAGGCGTCGTCGTGTTGCCGGCGCTTGGCCGCCACGGCGGTTTGCTCCGCCCCCAGCCGCTCAAGCTCCTCCTCTCGGCCACGCCAGGCCGTCACCTCCCTGGCGCGCTGCTGCCGGCGCAAAAGATGTCCGTCAGGTTAAAACTTGGCTAAACCTTTCATTAAATCGCCATGGTGGTTTGAGGTTTCATTTAGACCACGCTTATAACAGACTTCCTAGGTCGTTACCGTGTACGCTTAGTCATACTAATAAGGCAATCAGAGCCAGGGATTGAACATCAGAGGTAATCAGATTAGCTTCAGGGACTAGTCTACTGCTCCCCTCAACCTTAGAGCTGTCAGAGCAGAGGTCTGCTACCGCCATCTTTGTTCATTAGCAATATATATATATATAGGGCCACAGTTACAAGCACAACTTTAGTTTGCTGACGAAGCTTTTCGGATGAGGAGCAAAACATCCGACACCTTCGAAGAAGTACAGATGACGGCTTTATCATCTGCCTCTTGATTTAGAGCCTCAAAAGAAGATGATGTACCTCAATATTGTTTGTTTGTTTGTTTATCTATCTACCCTGTTTATGTAGTTATTTACTTTGCTTATTTATATATTTATTTATCCACCCAGCCATTTATTTACTCATCTCTTAATTAATGAGTCTATCTATTAATGTATGGATTTAGTCAATTTATTTGTCTTTTTTTCTAAATTTATTTATCTATCCCGTTTATGGACTTATTTAACCTGCTTATTTATTTATGTATTTCTCACTCTAGTCATTCATTTATGTATTTTTTTTTCAACTTTGTTACGTTGTTACGTGTTGTACGTATGTTATGCTGAATGAACGCTGGCGCATGTGGCTGCCGCTGCTCACCCGCAGAAAAATTATCACGTGACTGTTGAGTGTCCTTGAGAGTTTTGAAAGGCGCTTAGAAATGAAATGGATGATTATTGTTCTTATTAATGGCTAGCTCAATCTCTATTTGCCATACATTTGCTATCTAGCGAGCTACCTACCTAAATATCTATTTGCTATGTATTAGCTAGCTACCTAGTTGGCTATCTATTTGCTATCCATTTGCTATCTAGCTAGCTATCTATTAGCTGTCTAGCTATCTATTAGCTAGCAACTAGCGTTCTATCTTTTTGAGTTACTTCTTTGTTGAGTGAACGCTGGCGCGTGTGGCTGCCGCTGCTCACCCACAGAAAAAATATCCTGTGACTGTAAAATGTCCTTGAGAGTTTTGAAAGGCGCTTAGAAATGAAATGGATGATTAGTGTTCTTATTAATGGCTAGCTCAACCTCTATTTGCCATACATTTGCTATCTAGCTAGCTACCTACCTAAATATCTATTTGCTATGTATTAGCTAGCTACCTCGTTGGCTATCTATTTGATATCCATTTGCTATCTATTTGCTGTCTAGCTATCTATTAGCTAGCAACTAGCGTTCTATCTTTTTGAGTTACTTCTTTGTTGAGTGAACGCTGGCGCATGTGGCTGCCGCTGCTCACCCGCAGAAAAAAATATCACGTGACTGTTAAGTGTCCTTGAGAGTTTTGAAAGGCGCTGAGAAATAAAATGGATTATGATGATGATGATGATTATTATTGTTAGTATTACATTTACATTTGCACAGTATACACTTGACATTTTTATTTTGTTATGCTTAGAATTTGCTGCTGTGCACTGCAAATGTCCCCATTGTGGGACGAATAAAGGTTTTCTGATTCTGATTATAACGGTCAGCCCGGCTGCAGGCGGACCCGAATGGGAAAGGAAGGACGTAGCCACCTCCGAGTCCACCTCCAGGACCAGGTCTCCGGCGGAGGGGGCCTCCTTCCAGCCCAGCACCTCCGCGGCCACGCCGGGCCCCGCCTCCTCCAGCGCCCGGCCGCGCTCGTCCAGCAGCAGTCGCACCTTGGCCCAGGTCTTGCCCGCCACCAGGACGCAGCCTCGCCGCAGGGTCCCGCGCCGGACCAGCGTGGAGGTCACCGACCTTTGGGGAGGGGGCACAGGTGGAGGTGAATAACTTTCATCTGTGCAACCACAGGCAGAAATAAGCACATTCAACAAACATGTTTTTGTTGTAGTGACAGAATAAAAATGAGTTTGGGGGTCATTTTAGTGACATTTCTGGACACAATACTGGGCAACCTTTTTTTTTTTTAAATCTTGTTTCTGCCAAATACTCCATTCTTAACTCATTCACTGCCATTGCCGAATTTATTCAGGAATTGAAATGATGACATAGAGCACAATTCCCGAATTGCCTCGCGTCTTGTTTTTTCTTGTTGGAGTGCCGATAAAGTGCTGGCCAGACCTCTGCCAATGTTTTTTTTATCCTTCCACAAGGGGCAGCATTTCCCTTTTTCCATGTTAGCACCTTGTTCCAGCTTTAGCTCTTGTTAAAGCGCCATCGCTGGCTGACTGGATTGATATCCGGCTATTTTTTAGCTAGCTAGCTGTATGGATGGCTGGATAGCTGGCTATCTATTAGCTATTTAGCTAGCATTCCATCTATTTGAGTTACTTGCGGGTTGAGTGAACGCTGGCATATATGGCTGCCGCTACTCACATGCAGAAAAACTCATCCTGTGACTGTAAAGTGACCTTGAAAGTTTTGAAAGGTGCTTATAAATGAAATGTATTATTATTATTATTATTATTATTACTAGTACTACTACTACTACTACTAGGCTGGCTATCTAGCTGGCGACCCAGCTAGCTATCTAGCTAGCTACCTAGCTGGCAATCAATTTGCTATCTATTAGCTATCTAGCTGGCTATCTATTAGTTATACAGCTATCTAGCTACCTAGCTAACTGTCTATCTATTAGCTATCTAACTATTAGCTAGCTAGCTTTCTAGCTATTTGAGTTACTTCGGGCTTGAGTGAACGCTAGCGCGTGTGGCTGCCGCTGCTCAACCTAGCTATCTGGCTATCTAGCTACCTAGCTAACTTTTTGCTATCTAGCTTGCTACCTAGCTAGCTATCTATTTGCAATCTATGATCTGTCAAGCTTGCTATATATTAGCTATCTAGCTAGCTATTAGCTATCTATCTGGCTAGCTATCTAGCTGGCTAGCTATTAGCTATATATCAGCTAGCTTTCTATGTATTTGAGTTACTTTCGGGTTGAGTGATCTCTGGCGCGTGTGGCTGCCGCTGCTCACCCACAGAAAAACGTACCCAATTATTGTAAAGTGACCTTGAGAGTTTTGAAAGGCGCTTAGAAATGAAATTTCTTCTTATAATAATAATAATAATAATAATAATAATAAGTATTATTATTATTACTATTTCCGTGACCCCGAACCGGAACCCCGGCGCCCAGACGCACCCTTTGCCCTTGTCGGTGCGACTCTCCAGCACCAGGCCCTCGACGGCGCCGCAAGGGTCCGCCTTGAGCTCCAGGATCTCGGCCAGGGCGGCGGTGGCCTCAGCCAGCGCCGGCAGGTTGTGGCCCCGCAGGGCCGAGACATGGACGGCCTGCACATCGCCCCCAAAGTCCTCGCAGACCACGTCGTGGGCCAGCAGCTCCCGCTTGACCCTCTGGGGGTCGGCCTGAGCTTTGTCGCACTTGTTGACCGCCACGATGAGGGGGACTGGCGGGGCAGAAAAGCCTTGACTAGGTA
The DNA here is from genome assembly GCF_051943395.1 of Hippocampus bargibanti. Classification (NCBI taxonomy): domain Eukaryota; kingdom Metazoa; phylum Chordata; class Actinopteri; order Syngnathiformes; family Syngnathidae; genus Hippocampus; species Hippocampus bargibanti. The sequence goes on along the minus strand of NC_142743.1, from coordinate 3,058,182 downwards.
GCCAGCTAGATAGTTAGATAGCTAATAGACAGCATATAGATAGCCAGCTAGTTAGTTAGATAGCTAATAGACAGCAAATAGCTAGCTAGATAGATAGCCAGCTAGTTAGTTAGATAGCTAATAGACAGCAAATAGATAGCTAGATAGCCAGCTAGATAGTGCTGTCTATTAGCGATCTAATTAGCTGGTTATCTAGGTAGTTATCTATTCACTATCTGTCTAGCTAGCTGTCTAGATAGCTAGAGATTAATAATAGCTATTAGTTAGCTAGCTTCCGGGTTGAGTGAACGCTGGCATATGTGGCTGCCGCTGCTGACCCACAGAAAAACTGATCATGTGACTGTAAAGTGACCTTGAGAGTTTTGAAAGGCGCTTATAAATGAAATGTATTATTATTATTATTATTATTATTAGTAGTAGTAGTAGTAGTATCTAGCTCGCAATTTTCTGTCTATTAGCTATCTAACTAACTGGCTATCTATCTAGCTATTTGCTGTCTATTAGCTATCTAACTAACTAGCTGGCTATTTAGCTAGCTATCTATCAAGCTAGCTTATAAATGAAATGTATTATTATTATTATTGAGCGGGCCGGGCGAGGCCTTTGGGGGGCGGACTCGCTCGCTGGCTCCTTACCTGCCGCCTGCTTGGCGTGCTGGATGGACTCCACCGTCTGCTCCATGACGCCGTCGTCGGCGGCCACCACCAAGATGACCACGTCGGTGGCCTGGGCGCCACGGGCCCTCATGGCCGAGAAGGCGGCATGACCCGGCGTGTCCAGGAAGGTGATCCTCTCACCCGTCGCCAGCTCCACTTCCGCCCGGGGGAAAAAAAGGGGGGGTCGTAATAATAATAATAATAATAATAATAATAATAATAATAATAATAATAATAATAATAATAATAATAATAATAATCATCATCATCATAATAATCATAATAATAATAATACATTTCATTTTCAAGCGCCTGTCAAAGCTCTCAAGGTCACTTATGAGTCACAGGATACGTTTTTTTTCTGTGGGTGAGCAGAGGCAGCCACACGCACCAGCGTTCACTCAACCCAGAAGTAACTAAAATAGATAGCTAGATAGCTAGCGAATAGATAGCTAATACATAGCAAATAGTTAATACATAGCAAATAGATAGCTAATACCTAGCGAATAGATAGATAATACATAGCAAATAGATACTTAATAGATAGCCAGCTATATAGCTAATAGATACAGTAGCGAGCTAAATAGCCAGCTAATAGATTTTCAAGATGTCTTGAATGAGGTCAACTGAAGACGCATAACAGATGGATTGCCTACATCTGCTCAATTAATAATAATAATAATAATAATAATAATAATTTATTTTTAAGCGCCTTTCAAAGCTCTCAAGGTCACTTTACAGTCACAGGCTACGTTTTTTAGCTAGCGAATAGATAGCTAATACATAGCAAATAGTTAATACATAGCAAATAGATTGATAATACATAGCAAATAGATAGCTCATACCTAGCAAATAGATAGATAATACATAGCAAATAGATACTTAATAGATAGCCAGCTATATAGCTAATAGATACAGTAGCGAGCTAAATAGCTAGATAGCCAGCTAGATAACAAGATAGCCAGCTAATAGATTTTCAAGATGTCTTGAATGAGGTCAACTGAAGACGCATAACAGATGGATTGCCTACATCTGCTCAATTAATAATAATAATAATAATAATAATAATAATAATAATAATAATAATAATAATAATAATAATAATACATTTTATTTTTAAGCGCCTTTCAAAGCTCTCAAGGTCACTTTACAGTCACAGGCTACGTTTTTTAGCTAGCGAATAGATAGCTAATACATAGCAAATAGATAGCTAACACATAGTGATTAGTGACAGGACCGGGTGACCCGCGTGGCTCCTGAGTGGGGGGTTTCGTACCGGCGAAGGCGCCGATGCGCTGAGTGATGCCGCCGGCTTCGGCGGCGGCCAGTTGGCTCCTCCTCAGGCTGTCCAATAGCGTGGTCTTGCCGTGGTCCACGTGGCCCATGATGGTGACCACCGGGGGGCGCCGCACCAGCCTGCTGGGGTCGGCGGGGGGTCTGCACGTTCCCGCCGCCAGACCGCATCAACTTTGGGACACCGGAAAGGCAGATTTTGCAGATTTTGGCGGCTCTACCTGGGCACGGCGTCTTTGTTGGGCCGCGGCGAATCCTGGCTTAGCTTCTGCCAGCGGAACTTCATCCCCGAGCGCATCACCGCTTCCTTGATCCAACGCTCCTCCAGCACCGAGGCCGGGCCGACACGCGACACGTCCAACGGCGTGTTCGCCAAGGCCTCCAGCACGTGATCTGCGGACACCCCCGCCCGGGTGAGACCCGCCCTAAACGCCAGCCGCCCGGGTAAACGAGTCCACTTACCAGGGTGCTTGTTCATGGCTCGCGCGAGGGCCTCCACCGTCATGCTCTGTCTGATCTCCACTTCCTGTTTGTGGGCTTTGGCCTTTGGCCCGGGCTCTTTTCTCTGACCTTTGAACTGCGGAGGGTAGGACGTCACGAGAAAGAGGCGCTTGACGGCCGAGACGGCGAGCGCTCGCTCACCTGCTTGGAGGCCAGCAGACGGGCGGAGATGGCCGACAAGGGACGGCGCAGAAAAGCCCCGGTTGGAAAGTCGGCGCGCGGGGGCAGGCCGACCGCAGCCTTCATTATCCGTAGCATCCTCAAGATTCTAGTGATGGGAAATCCAGCTCCTTTCAGAGATCCGGTTCTTTTGGCTCGGCTCACCAAAAAAAAAAAATCCAGCGATTTTGGCTCTTAAATTGCGCCTCAGTTTTTTTTTGTTAAATTAATTAACTGCCTAAAATCATGTAAAATTATGTGAAAAATGAATTACTCATGCAAAAAAAATACATTATATCAAATATTTTTATTTATATGGCTTTATTTATATGTGCACAGAGAGCATCCACTAACCAGTACATGTTACTTATACAAGCCTTAAAGGACAACCGACATCTCCGGACAAGTTGTGTCCATAATTTGTAAAATGGCTTCAAATGACTTCTACTGGGCGTGTTTTTAAAAGATTCCACCGCATATAGCTATATTTTACGTTTTAAGACTCTCGCTGAATATTAAGGAAGTCTTGTTTTTGAGTTGGTGACGAGTCCGTACGTGACGTCACTAAAGGAACGCCCCCTGACCGAAAAAAAGACACATTGTAGCAGTCCTTCCATCACGTCAATGTATTTTGCTGTATTGTTTGGTCTGAAAACCTTGTGTTGCACCCAAAAGCCGCCAGAAGAGGGTGTCCAAGCTCCATATAAGGAATTTCTCAGCCTGTGAAAACGGAGGTGGCCACAGGAGTTCGCCATTTTGTCCCTCTTTTCTGGTGATCGTTTCTCCCCAATGTTGCCTCAAAATGGCATGGAATAAATTATTTAATCGATTGCAAATATGTACGCTTTCCTCTTCAGAACTATTTGAATCATATTCATAACTGGAGGTGTAACAAGAAAGCATATTCTCTGAATCTGAAGCCATTGTTTTGATTCACAAGCAATGTGCTTGACGTGATGTCACAAACTGGGGGCGGGACTTTCTGAAAATGCCCAATTCACAGCTCAATTTTTTGCAGATTTTGGACACTTTAAGTCATTTTTATTCCTGTTTTGCATTTGAATAAAATATACTGCGTGTTTTGAGTATTTTAGATGCTATAAAACGTTTTTCTGGTGTCAGTTAAAAAAACAACAAAGTGACGTCGGTTGTCCTTTAAAGGACAACCGACGTCTACGGACAAGTTGTGTCCAGAATTTGTCATGATCTGTTTGGCGACCAACGGGTGGCGCTGTCGGCCCCGCCTGCACCTGTACAGGTGCTGGTCGTCCCGATCAGTGGCGGACTGCCACGTTCGGATTGGCGACCAACGGGTAGCGACGTCAGCCCTGACTGCAGCCTCGCAGGTGCTGGTCGTTCTAATCAGTGACACTTAAAAGGACTCCCGGCACGACCATCCGGTGTCGGTTCATTGTTTGTTGCATGCTTTGTCTGCAATTGCATGCATTGTACGCTGTGTATGTTTGTTAAACCTTGGCGGACTTATACACTTGGTTTTCTTTTGACACTTTTTTCTGTTCAGATCATTTTGATGTTTTACATTTTGTTCCTGCTGACCTTTATTTTAATACCATTTATCAAACGCAACCTCCTGCTCCCTCCTGCCTGCTTTTTGGGATCCGCACCCACCATCGCCACCTCGCAAAACGTGACAGAATTTGTAATATCGCGTATTTTACAAAGATTCCACCGCATATAGCTATATTTTACGTTTTAAGACTCACGCTGAATATTCCGGAAGTCATTTTTGAGTTGGTGACGAGTCCTCACGTTACGTCACTGAAGGAACGCCCCTGACCGAAAAAAGGACACCTTATAGCAGTCCTTCCATCACGTCAATGCATTTTGCTGTACTTTGTTTGGTCTGAAAACTTCGTGTTGCACCAAAAAAATGGCAGAAAGGGGCGACAAAGCTCCGTGTAAGGAATGAATCAGCCTGTGGAAACGGGCTGATTCATTCCTTACACGGAGATTTGTCGCCCCCTTCTGCCTCTTTTTGGTGCTACATTTCCCGCCCCCAGATACCTCAAAATGGCAGGAAATAAATTCTTTAATCGATTGCAAACATGTATGCTTTCCTCTTCAGAACTATTTGAATCATATTCATTACTGGATGAGTAACAAGAAAGCATATTCTCGGAATATGAAGCCATTGTTTTGATTCTCCAGCAAGGCAAGACGTCTTGGGGTGACATCACGAACAAGGGGGCGGGACCTTCTGAAACTGGCCACTTCCGGTTTCATTTTGTTGCAGTTTCAGCACACATTAAGTCATTTTTATTTGTGTTTTCCGTTTGACTAAAAATATCCTGCGTGTTTTGGGTATTTTAGATGCTATAAAACGTTTTTCGGATATCAGTTAGGAAACAAAAAAGTGATTGTCGGTTGTCCTTTAAACATACTCATATAAACCTTAAACATACTTAGATAAGCCTAAAACATAGATTCCATTGAAAATATAGCACTGAAGCAACTTACAAACGAATTCACCTTACGAACTAGTGATGGGAATTGCGGCTCTTTTCCGCTCCCAAATGGTTCCTCAGTTTGTTTGTTGTTTGGTGCTTAAATTAATTAACTTCCAAAAATCATGTAAAATTATGTGAAAAACGAATTACTCATGTAAAAAATACACAATATCAAATATTTCTATTTATATGGTTTGATTTATATGCGCAAAGAGAGCATCCATTAACTTTGACTTTCCCTGTGTTTAGTCTAGTCTGATGATCAGCTGTCACTAATGTGCTTTTCATATTAATAATGCTATCATACCAACTAGTAAAAATAGAATAATTGAATAATAATAACAGCATAATGTGATAATATTTGTCCACCTGTCTAACTCAACCCCCCTACTCCTTCTCCTCACCGCTGCATGTGTCTGTAATTCTCCCCTCCCACAGATATCAACCAATCACGTGTGGCTATAACCAAAGACTGGGGGCGGGGAATAGAGGACAAAAAAAGTTGGCTCCCATTTCTGGCTCCTTGTTAGGAACCGGGTCTTTTCGTGCACTTCAGAGATCCGGCTCTTAGAACCGGCTCGTTCGCGAACGACACATAACTATAAATTTAACAGATTCGTGCGAGTGGATCACACGTATGGACACGCAGTGGCATGTCTCGAAGAAATCGACATCGGAAAGAAATCGGCTTTTGGACGCAGACATTAGCATGTCAGGCTAGCTCAAATAAAAAGGACGCGGACACTACGCTGTAACCGAATGCAACATCGTCTATGTACGCTTTTGATACCAAAAATGGCAAACATTTTCTAAGCGACGAATCTTCTTCTTCTTTTCCTTTCGGATTTTGCGAGTCAAAAATGTCCGGAAAGACCCAATGAGCGCGACTAGGTGTGTAGTGTGTCTTTACTCACCTGAAATGAAAAAAACCAGCTTTAATTCCGACCGGATGATTTCATGTTGACTTCTGGACGGGCGCCGCCATGACACTCCATTGTACCGGAAGCGAAGTTATTACGCTGCAGCCCCCATCGGCGCGAGGTGGAACTGCAGCATCAATGCCCGCGCTTCAATTCATTCATGCTTGAAAACTTCCCCAGTAAACAAAAAAAAAACAAGTTACGTACTGAATACACCGATAAAAACAAAAAGAAGAAACGAAGGATTTGAAAAGAAATGTCCAAATAATGAGCGTACAACCAGAGTCCGAACCACTTTTGATACTCGTCGCTCAGTACCGATATCGACAAGGGGGGGAGGTGACATCACTTCTGTCACGTGCCTCGTAGTGATGTGTCGTTCGCAAACAATCTGGTGCTTAGAGTCGGATCTCTGAAGTGAACGAAGAGAGACGTTCCTAACCAGGCGCCGGACTAGAGGAGGGAGGGGAGAATTATAGACACACGCAGCAGTGAGGAGAAGGGGGAGGGGGGTTTGGGTAGACAAGTGGACAAATGTCATCACATTCTGCTGTTAGTATTATTCAATTATTATATTTTTACTAGTTGGCATGGATATTGGATATTGGATATGCCTTTATTAGTCTCACAGTGGAGAAATTGCATGATAGCATTATAAATATGAAAAGCAAATTAGTGACAACTGATCATCAGACCAGAGTAACCACAGGGAAAGTCAAAGTTAGCATCCACTATCCACTAAACCAAGCCATCTTCTTCTACCAAGCCATATAAATAAAAAATATATGGTATAGTGTAAAATATATAGTGTAGTGTATTTTTTACATTAGTAATTCGTTTTTGACATAATTTTACATGATTTTTGGTAGTTAATTTAAGCATTAAAAAAACAAACAAACTGAGGAACCATTTGGGAGCCAAAAGTTCCGGATCTATTTATTGAGTTGAGCCAAAAGAACCAGCTCTCTGAAAAGAGGCACTGCCTCGCAGTCAGGTGACGCCCTCCTGACTTGACTTCCGCCTCGTGACTTCCGCCTTGGCGAGGCTCGGCACTTGCACTCCACAAATCAGGTAAAACTTTGACGTCGAAAATGCCCAAAAGCGCCGCGGCCAGGTGGGGGGGTCAGTGACGACACACACTGAGGTTATTTGCATGTCGCTGGCTTCGGACGCGACCGATCACCGATGTCGTCAGTTTATTATTAGCATGATTATCCCTCGCGGCTAAAAACAACAACAAATCACTCAATCAATACAGTATTTCCATTCTTTCATGTCACAAATTTGAATGCATACTGTCTGTAAATATAGACGCTGCCCAACCTACGAACGAGATATGTTCCGAAAGGTTGTTCATTATTTATACGCAAGTTGCTTCAGTGCTAGATTTTATTTGGAATGTATGTTTAGGGCTTATATAATAATCATACATTTCATTTATAAGCGCCTTTCAAGGTCACTTGAGTATGTTTAAAGTTTAAGGCTTGTATAAGTAACCTGTATTGGTTTGTACGGAAAAAGAAACATTTAATAAAATATATGCTCTATGAAGATATGTACACGTACAACTGCAGAGAAATTTCATAACTTTGAGACTGTCACGTTTTGCGAGGTGGTGATGGCGGGTTCGGATCCCAAAAAGCAGGCAGGAGGGAGCAGGAGGTTGTTTGACAAATTGTATTAAAATAAAGTCAGCAGGAACAAAATGTAAAACATCAAAATGATCTGAATGGAAAAAATACAAAGCAGCAAAAGAAAACCAAGTGTAAAAGTCCGCCAAGGTTAAACAAACACGTACACAATGCATGCTGCAACCAAGCAGCAAACAAACAATGAATCGGCACCGGATGGTCGTGCCGGGTGTTCTTTTAAATGTCAATGATTAAACGACCAACACCTGCGAGGCTGCAGGCAGGGCTGACGTCGCTACCCGCTGGTCGCCAATCTGATCAGGACGACCAGCACCTGTGAGGTGTAGGCGGGGGCGACAGCGCCCCCCGTTGGTCGTCAACCAGATCATGACAGTACCCCCCCTTCAAGGGGCTGCTTCCAGAAGTCCCAACAGTCTCCCAAAAGGTCCACTCGCCAGGGAACGGTCGGTGGAGAGGGCAACCGCTGCCTCTCCAGCATACGACGGGCGGCGGCCTGATGGGAACGGGACTCGGCCTGGGGTGGACGAAGACGCGGCACGGATCGTCGTGGGCGTGAGTGCGATCCCTCTCGCACGTTCACGCGACGGCGCATGGCTCTGCGTGGACGTCGACTGCCAGGCGCAGAATGGCACCCCGTACGGCCGTATGGGACCAGGTCTCGGCCGGACGCCGACAAGGCGTGAACTGCCCGGCTCCGGGGGAACGAGACGGGTCCAGAGCCGCTCCGGGATCCAGCGGTGAGTGGGGTCTCGGACTGACATTGACGCGGACGTTGCACGGCTCGTCGTGGATGAGACTCAATTCGTCATGCACGACGACAGCGTGGCTGGACGTGGGCGTGCAATGCCAGTCACCCAGTGTCACCCTGGACGGCCACCTGGAAGGAGGTCTCGGCCGGACGTTTACGTGGACGTTGCGGCTCGTCGAGTGACGCAATTCAAACGCGACGAGGCTTGCGCTAACGTGGACGTAGCATTGCCCGGCACAGGGTGGAAATGAGACGGGTCCGATGTACCTGCAGGATCCGATAGTTGGCCGATTCATTCTGTCGTTTGCTGCTTGGTTGCAGCATGCATTGTGTACGTGTTTGTTTAACCTTGGCGGACTTTTACACTTGGTTTTCTTTTGCTGCTTTGTATTTTTTCCATTCAGATCATTTTGATGTTTTACATTTTGTTCCTGCTGACTTTATTTTAATACAATTTGTCAAACAACCTCCTGCTCCCTCCTGCCTGCTTTTTGGGATCCGAACCCGCCATCACCACCTCGCAAAACGTGACAGAATGAATCGGCCAACGATCGGATCCCGCAGGTACATCGGACCCGTCTCATTTCCACCCTGTGCCTGGCAATGCTACGTCCACGTTAGCGCAAGCCTCGTCGAGTTTGAATTGCGTCACTCGACGAGCCGCAACGTCCACGTAAACGTCCGGCCGAGACCTCCTTCCAGGTGGCTGTCCAGGGTGACACTGGGTGACTGGCATTGCACGCCCACGTCCAGCCACGCTGTCGTCGTGCATGACGAATTGAGTCTCATCCACGACGAGCCGTGCAACGTCCGCGTCAACGTCAGTCCGAGACCCAACTCACCGCTGGATCCCGGAGCGGCTCTGGACTGGTCTCGTTCCCCCGGAGCCGGGCAGTTCACGCCCACGTCGGCGTCCGGCCAAGACCTGGTCCCATACGGCCGTACGGGGTGCCATTCTGCGCCTGGCAGTTCGACGTCCACGCAGAGCCATGCGCCGTTGCGTGAACGTGCGAGAGGGATCGCACTCACGCCCACGACGATCCGTGCTGCGTCTTCGTCCACCCCAGGCCGAGTCCCGTTCCCATCAGGCCGCCGCCCGTCGTATGCTGGAGAGGCAGCGGTTGCCCTCTCCACCGACCGTTCCCTGGCGAGTGGACCTTTTGGGAGACTGTTGGGACTTCTGGAAGCAGCCCCTTGAAGGGGGGGTACTGTCATGATCTGGTTGGCGACCAACGGGGGGCGCTGTCGGCCCCGCCTGCACCTGCACAGGTGCTGGTCGTCCCGATCAGATTGGCGACCAGCGGGTAGCGACGTCAGCCCTGCCGGCAGCCTCGCAGGTGCTGGTCGTTATAATCAATGACACTTAAAAAGACACCTGGCACGATCATCCGGTGCCGATTCATTGTTTGTTTGCTGCTTGGTTGCAGCATGCATCGTGTACGTGTTTGTTTAACCTTGGCGAGCTTTTACTTTTGGTCTTCTTTTGCTACTTTGTATTTTTTCCATTCAGATCATTTTGATGTTTTACATTTTGTTCCTGCTGACTTTATTTTAATACAATTTGTCAAACAACCTCCTGCTCCCTCCTGCCTGCTTTTTGGGATCCGAACCCGCCATCACCACCTCGCAAAACCGTGACAGAGACTGTGAGACTAATAAAGGTAAATTCAACCTAATACTACTACTACCTAGCTACTGAAGGATTATTTCAAATTATCAAAGTCAAAAAAAGTCAGTCAGCTTTATTGCCAAATATGCTAACATAATAATAATAATAATAATACAGTGGGGCCTCGGTTTACGAACACCTTGCCTTATGAACTTTTCGGTTTAGGAACGTTTCATTTATGAAAATGAAACCTTGGCATACGCACTATTTTTGCTATACACACCCCTCACCACGGCTGGCGGTGTAATCTTCGGCGGAAGAACACAAAAGTACACGACCGAACAGCGTCCCAGCCGGCCTACCTTTCCACACCCCCTTTCTATGAGTGCACACGTCGATAGTCTTCAACAATACTTTAGCCGTTATGGGACCGAAAAAGATCCCACCACAGGCTTGTGTTCAGCCGAATAAGACACAAAACAAAATAACAGTCAAGGAGAAGAAGGAGATCATTGAGAACCACGAACGAGGTGTGCGTTTGTGGCGTCACGTGCGCACCGCGGCTGTCATGTGAATCTCAGCCTGACACATCTCTCACACTGTGTGTCACTTCCCTGAGAGTAACTCTCTACGACCATTCTACAAATAAAGAGCCCGGTACCGTCCACCATTGCTACCATCCTTCGCAAAAAGCTTGAGACAAAGGCATTATTCAGTCGATGCTTTCATGTGACTAATGACACCGAAATTGTCACATGTGAGTTGACAGCTGGGGCGGGGCCGCCGCTCCCGACCTTCGCCAGCCGAAGAAGACACGAAACAAAATTACATTCAATTAGAAGAAGGAGATCATTGAGAAACACTAACGAGGTGTGCGTGTTGATCCCCTAATTACCGATACTGGTACATTTCAACGAGTTGCTGTCACCTCACCATGATTATGACGCCTCGCTGTGTCTTGGGCTGGCAAGTCCAAGAGTTTGCTTTGCCAGAGGTGATTGTTAGCCACGATCGCGTAAGTTTGTTGCTTTCCGGGATCGCGAGTATGCCATTTTATTTTACCTAGCTTGACAGGCTTGTTGTAATAAAATCTCTGCCAGCACCTACGGGACTCGAAGTGGATGCAGATGACATCGAGGAGCTTGTTGCTGACCATAATGAGGTCCTCAACACAGAGGATTTGATTTGCCTTCAAGAGGACAAACAGAAGCAGGCCATTCAGGAGTTGATGTGCAGGCTTTTATTGAACAGTTCCATCCAGAAAAGACTGAGAATCATCAACATGATGAATGACAATGTTTCGTAAGATCTTACAAGTCAGAAAGCAACAGGTGTCAATTAAGAGCCATCAATGACCATCACAAATGTAAATAAAGTTACTTTATTATACAGTGCAGTGTATTTCTTTCATTACAATACAATAACACATTTATTATACACGGAATAAGGTATGTTGTTTGTAGTTTTAAGGCTTATTTAGTTGAAAATTATATTTTAATGGAGACCTGGGAACGGATTGTTCTCATTTTAATGGTTTCCTATGGGAAAAAAAGTTTTTGGGATAAACACTTTTCACCTTACACACTCTGTCTGGGAACCAATGAAGTTCGTAAGCCAAGGTCTCACTGTAATAATAATAATAATAATAATAATTTGTTTAGTTTAGCATCTGCCATGGTATTTTGCTTTTCTCAATGATATGTCATGATGTGTGTCTTCCGCCATATTTACTTAGCTTGTATAATCTGATATGCAGAGTGAACCAAATTCATTCTTGGAGCCATCTGTTAACCTTGATGCAGTGCATACTGGAGACTCTTTGGAGACAGACTGATAAAAGCTAGGAATTGTTTTGGTAGAATGCCGCCTCGGTGTCACGCCCGCCCTTCTGATGAAATAAATATGTTGTGTGTCCATGATGTGAACACACTCATGATCATGCAGCCATTGTCTGTAAATCATGTGTATCCGGAATATTCTGCAAATAAACAACCCTTCGAAGGTACTGTTCATCGACTCCAGTTTTTATTTGGATTACCAAAATACTCCTCATCTAATATTAACGAACACTATCTAGCTGGCTATCTATTTTCTATCTGTTTGCAACATCTCTGGCTAGCTATCGATTACTTATAGCTACCTAGCTGGCTAGCTAGCTGTCTATCTATTAGCTATCTAATGGCTATGTATTAGCTACCTAGCTTTCTATCTTTTTGCGTTATTTCTGGGTTGAGTGAATGCTGGTGCGTGTGGCTGCCGCTACTCACCCACAGAAAAACATTAGCTATGTAGCTGAAAAGTGACCTTGAGAGTTTTGAAAAGCGCTTACAAATGAATCGGAATCATACGCACGCCCACCATTGATCAGATGACGGATGTGTATCCTCAAAACGCAGCAATAGCTGGCTATCTATTAGCTATCTAGCTAGCTGGCTGGCAAACTGTTGGATGTTTGTTGGCTGGCTGGTGATCTATTGGCTATCTGTTAGCTATCTAGCTGGCTGGCCATCTATTGCCATCTAATCTGGCTGATTAGCTGGCTATCTATTGGCTAGCTGGCTGGCTATCAATTGGCTATCTGTTAGCTATCTTGCTGGCTGGCTATCTATTAGCTATCTATCCGGCTGGCTAGCTATCTATTAGCTAGCTGGCTGTCTATTGGCTAACTGTTAGCTATCTAGATGACTGGATATCTATTGGCTATCTATCCGTCAGGCTAGCTATATATTAGCTAGCTGGCTGGTTACCTGGCTCTCTATTAGCTATCTAATAGCTCGCTAGCCATCTTTTCATTTATTTGAGTTATTCCGGGTTGAGTGAACGCTGGCGCGTGTGGCTGCCGCTGCTCACCCACAGAAAAACTGAACCAGGGACTGTAAAGTGACCATGAGAGTTTTGAAAGGCGCTTAGAAATGAAATGGATTATTGTTATGATGATTATTATTATTAAATGGTGTTGAAGGAGTGCCCCAATTACGACCTCTGTGATTTGGGTACACATTCGCCACGATGCCCCCTACGTGTTTCCAGGCGCCGCTATGAACCCTTCGGACAGCGAGGACGACGCCTACACAGAGCGCACGGCGCTGGTCCAGTCGGAGAATCCAGTCGTGCCGTCCTACCGCCCGGACGAGCGGTCGCCCAAAACGGTAAAGAGGCATTTCCCCCTCCGCCAATCAAAAATCGGCCAATCCTCAGCGCGGATTGGCCCCCCCCTTGCCGGCAGTCGGGCAACTTTTCATTGGGGTGACCCCCCACGGACCACGTAGGCCAGGAGGGAGCCGACGGCGGGCGATGAGGAGCTGAACCTCAAGTACGGCGCCAAGCACGTCATCATGCTCTTTGTTCCCGTCACGCTGTGCATGCTGCTGGTCGTGGCCACCATCAAGTCGCTGCACTTTTACGGCCACAAGACGGACCAGCAGCTGTGAGTCGCCGCCGCCGCCGCCGCCGCCACCGCCGCCGCTTTCTTTCTTTCTTTTCTGACCCCGCCGCGGCTTTCAGGATTTACACGCCGTTCACGGAGAACACGTCGTCGGTGGGGCGACGGCTGCTCAACTCGGTCCTGAACGCCGCCGTGATGATCAGCATCATCGTGGTCATGACCGTCTTGCTGGTCTTCCTGTACAAGTACCGCTGCTACAAGGTGGGCCGCCGCCGCTACCGCAACGTTGCCGCTACCGTCGCCGCCACCGCCGCCGTTGCTCTCACGCGCCCTTTGCCACCAGCTGATCCACGGCTGGCTCATCCTGTCGTCGCTCTTGCTGCTCTTCTGGTTCAGCTTCATGTACCTCAGGTGAGCGCCTCGCCGCAAAGAACCAAAGCGAACGCCGACGGTCACGCCCTGACTGGCTCATTTGCTCCCCCGGGACGTCGGTAGCGAGGCGCTGAAGACGTACAACGTGGCCATGGACTACCCGACGGCAGGCGTGCTGATCTGGAACTTTGGGGCGGTGGGCATGGCCTGCGTCCACTGGAAGGGTCCACTGGCGCTGCAGCAGGCCTACCTGATCCTGGTCAGCGCCCTAATGGCGCTGGTCTTTGTCAAGTATCTGCCCGAGTGGTCGGCGTGGGTCATCCTGGCTGCCGTCTCCGTCTACGGTGAGCGCCGCCGCTTTTGCGCCCGCCCCGGTCGCTTGTCATCTTGCCCCTCCCCCCCCCCCTCCACGCCGCCCCGCAGACCTGGTGGCCGTCCTGAGTCCTAAAGGGCCGCTGAGGATGCTGGTGGAAACTGCGCAGGAGCGCAACGAGCCCATCTTCCCCGCCCTCATCTACTCGTGTGAGTTGTGGCAAACATCCGCCATGATCAAATTGTCTGGGGGAACCGTGGGGGGGCTACGAACAGCTGTTTTTTTTCTTTTTTACGGTATCAACTCTGAAGTGGATTTTGCTCTTGCTCAGCCCCTCATATCACAACACAAAAGAGACACTAAATAGCTACCTAGCTAATTTGTAACAGATAATAAGGATGATCTTAACACAACTAGCTATCTATTAGCCAGCTAGCTTTCTATCTATTTGAGTTACTTCCAGGTTGAGTGAATGCTGGCGCATGTGGCCGCCGCTGCTCACCCACAGAAAAACAACTTTGTTATTATTATATACAGGTAACATCCGACTTACGACCGAGTTCCGTTCCGACCAAACGGTCGTAAGTCAAAATGGTCGTAAGTGGAAATCCATTCAAAGTGTTGACGAGAGACTCGGAGGAGCTAAATGACTGGCAAACTCCTCCCTCCGGTGCCATCAAACGGTCGAGTGCTGCGCAAGCGTGAGATGCTGGCTGGCTAAAATTGTCGTACACGTTGCCGGCCTGCTAGCGCATTGTTAGCGCCAGGCGTAGAATTAAAATGTTAAAAATGGAGGTCGTGGTCGGAAGTACGGGTGGTTGTAAGTCGAGCTGGTGGTAAGTTGGATGTTACCTGTATATTATTAGTACTATTATTACCATTTGCTAGCTATTTGCTATCTATTAGTTCTAGTTGGCTAGCTATCTATCTGGCTGGCTATCGATTCACTATCTAGCTGGCTATCTAAATAGGTATCTGTTGGCTAACGATTGCTTAGCTAGCAAGCTTTCTATCTATTTGAGTTACTTCCGCGTTGAGTGAACACTGCCGCGTGTGGCTGCCGCTGCTCACCTGCAGAAAAACTTATCCTGTGACTGTAAAGTGACCTTGAGAGATTCGAAAGGCGCTTAGAAATGAAATGTATTATTATTATTAGTAGTAGTATCATTTGCTAGCTATTTGCTATCTATTAGCTATCTGGCTAGCTATCTATTCACTATCTAGCTGGCTATCTAACTAGGTATCTGTTGGCTAACGATTGCTTAGTTAGCAAGCTTTCTATTTGAGTTGAGTGAACGCTGTCGTATGTGGCTGCCGCTGCTCACCCGCAGAAAATCTTATCCTGTGACTGTAAAGTGACCTTGAGAGATTCGAAAGGCGCTTAGAAATGAAATTTATTATTATGACATGGCTTCCGCAGCCGCCATGGCATGGACGACGGGCCCCGCCGACAGCGAGCCGGGACGTGCCACAGGTGGGCGACGCCCCCCGCCCCGCCCACTTTCATGAGCGGCGCCGGCAAGTTTTGCGCTTGACTTTGCTGTGTGCGACAGATGAGGAGGCGGAGTCAAGTGCCCGATTGGCGGAGGAAGAAGACGAGCAGGAGGAGCGTGAGTGATGCGACGCCGCCCGCGATGGCGGCGTCGCATCACCCGCCTGATGCGTGTTTTGCGGCGGCAGGCGGCGTGAAGCTGGGCCTGGGCGACTTCATCTTCTATAGCGTCCTGGTGGGCAAAGCGGCGGCCGGCGCCGATGACTGGAACGTCACCCTGGCCTGCATGGTGGCCATCTTAATTGTAAGGCCTCTGTCTCTCTCTCTCTCTCTCTCTCTCTCTCTCTCTCTCTCTCTCTCTCTCTCTCTCTCTCTCTCTCACCTCTCATAACGTCTCTCTCTCTCCTCCCACTCCAGCAGATCCTCTATTTTGTTTTTCTACTTCTTTCTTACCTTTCCTCTTCCTTTCATAACTAAGTGCTGTGTTACTTCGGGGTTGAGTGAACGCTGGCGCATGTGGCTGCCGCTGCTCACCCACAGAATAACTGATCCCGTGACTGTAAAGTGTCCTTGAGAGTTTTGAAAGGCGCTTCCAAATGAAATGCCTTGCGCTTCTTCAGGGCCTGTGCGTGACGTTGCTGCTGTTGGCCATCTTCAAGAAGGCGCTGCCGGCATTGCCCATCTCCATCGCCTTTGGCCTCATTTTCTACTTTGCCACCGACTCGCTGGCGCGACCTTTCATGGACGACCTGGCTGAGCACCACTTTTACATCTAAGCAGCCCAAAGTGCGGCGCAGGAGGTGGAAGGGGGGGGGGGGGCAAGGCAGGTGAGCTCCCCAATAAAAAGAAGATGGCGCTTGGACTGGAGTCACTTTTTATTGGCAAAGAGGAAAAGCTTCAATTGCGCTCATCAAACTGCGCTTTGTTCTTAAGCAGGAAGGCAGCCAGATACTCGATGGGGTTTAGCGGCCTGCGGGGATCAGAAACAAAAGGGCGAGGTGGAGTGTGGCTTTTTGGATTGATTTTAGGCGAGGGGGCGGAGCCTTTCAAATTCTTCGTTATCCATTTTGCGCTATCCAATAAGTTATCTGGCGGGCTACCTAGCGAGCCCTTTATTTGCTAGCTATCAGCTATGTAGCTGGCTCGCTATCAAGCTAGCTATCTATTAGATATCCTTATCCCGTGACTGTAAAGTGACCTTGAAAGGCGCTTATAAATTACATGTTTAATAATAATAATAATAATAATAATTATTATTATTATTATTATTATTATTATTATTAGCTGACTAGTTAGCTTTCTATGAGTGGGTTGAGTGAACTGCCGGCCTGCGTGGCCGCCGCTGCTCACCCACAGAAAAACTTATCCTGCGACTGTAAAGTGACCTTGAGAGTTATGAAAGGCGCTTATAAATTACATGATTATATTATTATTATTATTATTATTATTATTATTATTATTATTATTATTAGCTGGCTTTTTAGCTTTCTATGAGTGGGTTGAGTGAAAGCTGGCGTGTGTGGCTGCCGCTGCTCACCCACAGAAAAACTTGTCCTGTGACTAAAGTGACCTTGAGAGTTATGAAAGGAGCTTATAAATTACATGTATTATTATTATTATTATTAGCTGGCTAGTTAGCTTTCTATGAGTGAGTTGAGTGGACGCTGGCCTGTGTGGCTGCCGCTGCTCACCCACAGAAACATTTCTCCTGTGACTAAAGTGACCTTGAGAGTTTTGAAAGGCGCTTATAAATTACATGTATTATTATTAATATTATTATTAGTATTAGCTGGCTAGTTAGCTTTCTATGAGTGGGTTGAGTGAAAGTTGGCCTGTGTGGCTGCCGCTGCTCACCCAAAGAAAAACTTATCCTGCGACTGTAAAGTGACCTTGAGAGTTATGAAAGGCGCTTATAAATTACATGATTATATTATTATTATTATTAGCTGGCTTTTTAGCTTTCTATGAGTGGGTTGAGTGAAAGCTGGCGTGTGTGGCTGCCGCTGCTCACCCACAGAAAAACTTATCCTGCGACTGCAAAGTGACCTTGAGAGTTTTGAAAGGTGCTTATAAATGACATGTATTATCATAATTATTCACCTCTCCTTGGCCAGCACGGCGAGGCCTTGCAGCAGGATGGGCACCACGGTCTGGTCCAGGTAGGCGCGGGTGGGCAACGCCTGCAGGTCGACCTTCTGCTTGCACGTCTTCTCCTGCTCCAGCGTCCTCTGGCGAGGGCCAAAAGAGCAGGTGGGGAAGCACGCGGGGTCGCCGGGGCACTAGACGACCTTACCTGGACGCTGTCCGTCAGGCCGAAGTCGGTGTGGGGGTTTTCCGACGGCTGCGACAAAGCAGAATGACAATCAGCAGCAAAAATAGCTTGCAGTAGCTATTAGCTAGCTGGCTCGCTTTCTATCTATTCGAGTTACTTCCGGGTTGAGTGAACACTAGCGCGTGTGGCTGCCGCAGCTCACCCACAGAAAAACGTTATCCTGTGACTGTAAAGTGACCTTGGGAGTTTTGAAAGGCGCTTAGAAATATTATTATTATTATTAGTAGTAGTAATAGTAGTAGTATTATCATTTGCTAGCTATTTGCTATCTATTAGCTATCTGGCTGGCAGGCTAGCTAGCTATCTATTCACTATCTAGGTGGCCGGCTATCTAGATGGGTATCTGTTGGCTAGGCTTGTGCCTGTGGCTGCCGCTGCTCACCCACAGAAAAACTGATCCTGTGACTGTAAAGTGACCTTAAGACTTTTGAAATGAGCTTAGAAATGAAATGGGTTATTATTACTATTATTATTATTAGCCGCACTCACCATCGGATGCTCCATCGAGTGTTCGGCGTCTGTTTGTTCTGCAAAGACAATCGCGGTTACTTGGACAGCCTCAAAATGGAGACCCGAACCGATTTCCCAGTTTTTGACAGCTGCCGACGCTACAAAATGCAAAGGTTGCGTTTTTTTGCAGTTTTTGTTTTATTTTTGAAGCGTTCGGAAGACGGCGAAGGAAAAAAACCTCAAGAGTCAAACTGGCGGTTGTTCGTCAGGATTGTTGGCGCGAGCAGTTAGCTTAGCATCAACCTTTAACTGTTTTTGTCGCTCTGATTGAGACGCGAAAAAGGTAAGAAACAGCGGCAACTTGGACGATTTCATTTCATTGTTGTTCTTTGTGTTTCAATGAGGAAAAGAACAAGATCGCACTCACCGTCCGCCATGTTTGTTATGGGCAGTCTGGGCGATTCTCCGCCGCCGATTCGCTGTGAGCCAAATGACGTTTTTCCGGAGCGCAGAACTGGCTCGTTTCTGTCTGCGACTTTCAAAATAAATGCACATCCCGCGACGTCGCTGTTCCCAAATGTTAATAATAATAATAATAATAATAATAATAATAATAATAATAATGAGTTAAAAATTGTTAGTTACTATACTATTATTATTGTTCGTGGTCAGAAGCTATTTTTTATCAGAGATGGCTGTAGGTGTTCCGAAATATATTTTTGTCATCGCTTAAAAATAATATAAATAAAGAGCCAATAATCAAATAAAAAAACAACTAAATAAATAAAATAAATATAAATACCGTGTCCATAAAAAAAATTATTGGACAATAAATGAATAATAATCACATCAAAAATATAACAACAACTAAGTAACCAAATACATAAACAAATAAATACATAAAAAAGAACAACAAATAATCAAATAAACACAGAAATAACCAAGTACATAAACAAATAAATACATAAATAAATAGAAAAATAAATGAAAAATAACCACATAAATAGCCACATAAATTACCAATAATCAAATAAACAAAATCAGAATCATCTTTATTGCCAAGTATGTAGAACACACAAGGAATTTATTTCCGGTAGAACACGCTGCACTAGTAAAATACAATATAGTATAAAATAGTATATCAAATATACAAACAGCTAAATAATGAAAATAAATAGAAATACATGACCAAATAAATACATAGATAAATAAATACATTAGAAAAATAAACGGATAAACACATAAAAATAATCACATAAATAAATTACCAATAATCAAATAAACAAACAAATAAATAAACAGCTAAATAACCAAATGATTACGGCGCCTTCGCGAAGTGTCTTCGTGTTTTAATCATAATCCATTTGATTTCGAACCGCCTTTCAAAACTCTCAAGGTCACTTTACAATCACAGGATCAGTTTTTCTGTGGGTGAGCAGTGGCAGCCACACGCGCCAGCGTTCACTCAACCCAGAAGTAACTAAAATAGATAGAAAGCTAGATAGCTAGCTAGCTAGCCAGCTAACATATAGCTAATAGATAGCTATACAGTTAGCTAACTAGCTACATAGCCATATAGCCACCCAGCTAACAGATAGCTAATAGATAGCCAGCTATACAGTTAGCTAATTAGCTAGATCGCCATATAGCTAATAGATAGCAAATAGATAGCCAGCTAGCTAGCGAGATACCTAATAGATAGCCAGCTACATAGCTAGCCAAACAGATAGCTAATAGATAGCAAATAGATAGCCATCCATGCAGCTAGCTAGATAGCTAAGATAGCCAGCTAGAGTTAGCTAACTAGCTAGATAGCCATATAGCTAATATATATCCAGCTACATAGCTAGCTAGCTAACTCGCCAGATAGCTAATACAGTACCTCAGCAAACAAACCCAATTGGCTCCCAGAAAGTGCATGCAAGGCGAAAAGTGTGTCCCCCAAACATTGATTTCCCATAGGAAACCACTAAAAATGAAAACAATCCGTTCCCTGGTTCCCACAAAACATCACTCTCCACTAAACTTTAAGTCGACTTGAAGACAAAAGAAATGATTATTTGTGCACACAGACAAAGACACAATTGTGTTTTTTTGCCAACAACCACGAGTGGACTGTCATGGCTGCGACACTTTCCAATCCAGTCAGCCCTTAGAAAGGAAAATAATAATACAGTATAAATAATAATCCATTTCATTTATAAGCACCTTTCAAAACTCTCAAGGTTACTTTACAGTCATAGGATAAGTTTTTCTACGGGTGAGCAGCGGCAGCCACACGCGCAAGCGTTCACTCAACCCGGAAGTCACTAAAATAGATAGAAAGCTAGCTAATAGATAGCTAATAGATAGCAAGCTAGACTGCTAGCTGGCTATATAACTAATAGTCAGCTAGAGAGCTAGCTAGCCAGCCAGCTAGCTGATAGACAGCAAATAGATAGCCAGCTAAGTAGCTAGCTAGCTAGATAGCTATGTAACTAATAGCCAGCTAGAAAGCTAGCTAGCCAGCCAGATAGCTAATAGACAGCAAATGGATAGAAAATAGATCTCAAATAGATAGCAGATAGATAGCCAATAGATAGCCAACAGATAGTCAATAGA
The DNA here is from genome assembly GCF_051943395.1 of Hippocampus bargibanti. Taxonomy (NCBI): domain Eukaryota; kingdom Metazoa; phylum Chordata; class Actinopteri; order Syngnathiformes; family Syngnathidae; genus Hippocampus; species Hippocampus bargibanti. The sequence continues at coordinate 3,037,231 of NC_142743.1, read as the reverse complement.
TAGCCAGCTAGATAGCTAGCTAGCTAGCTAGAACAGTCAAGAAAAGCCGACGAGAATAGATCAATTTTTGTATTTTTTTTATTTAGTCTGATGACAAATGACACAAACCCAAGTAAAAAAACAACAACAACAAATGTCATTTTTTTGGGGGTGAACATAGCCACCTCCGTAGTTAAGAAGGGGTTGCACACTTGTGCAAGCAAATGAGCTGAGTTGTTCCTTTTGATTTGTCTTTCGGGGTTTCAAGGGGGGGGGGAGTGGTTGCCACCGTATTGTTGCTTGTTTCGCGTTTCAAGCGAATCAAATGCTCGACCGGTCACTGTCTCGGCTTTTATTGTGAAGGCGCGCTTCGGCGCCCCCTGTCGGTCGGCGCCTCGCGTGCATCGCCGTTTGTGGTCCGCAGCGGCAGCGGCAGCATCTGAGGCGGCGGCGACGACGATCGAGACCAGACCAGACCAGACGAAGGACGCAGAGCGGCCTCAGTCGCCTCCCAGCCGCGGTTGCCTCGCTTAAGGCGCACCCCGTGACGAGAGGCGACTGCAAGCGAACAGGACCCCGAGCGGCAGGTGCTCGGTCGGCGGCCGGCCGGCGATGGCGTCGGCGCGACGCCGCGGCCACTTGGAGACTCTCGGCGCCGCCGCGTGAGGATTTCAGGCCGCGCGCGACGCCACTTCCGGTCCTCAGGTGAGGCCTGCCACAAAGGCCGCGCGCGTCCTTTGTCTCATCCTCCCGCGGAGCAGCAAGTGCGCGCGTTACCCGAAGGGTGGGGGGCAGGTTACGGATGTGTGTGTGTGTGTGTGTGGGGGGGGGGGGGGGGGTGCTTGCTTATGTAACAGGCCCAGAGGACACCGAGCCGCCGCTTTGCCGCTTCGGCTTCGCTAGTTCGACGTCATGCGGTGACGTCACACGGAGATTAGGCGAGCGAGGGAAGATGGGAGAGGGATATGGGGGGCACATCCGGGGAGAGGGCCTTGCTGGCTTTTCATTGGCCAGCAAGACGACAACTTGATGTGATTGGCCAAAGACATCAAAAGAATAATAATAATAATAATAATACATTTCATTTCTAAGTGCCTATCAAAACTCTCAAGGACACTTTACAGTCACATAATTTTTTTTTGTGCGGTGAGCAGTGGCAGCCATTCGCGCCAGCTAGGTAGCTAGCTAGATAGCAAATAGATAGCAAATAGATAGCCAGCTAGGTAGCTAGCTGGTTAACAAATAGATAGCAAACGGTTATACAGTATAGCTATCAAAGTGGCTAGCTAGCTATCTGTTGGCTATATATTAATTATCTACTATCTGGCTAGCTGGCTTTCTATCTGTATTTTAGTGACATTCAGTGTATTAGCTAACTATCTAGCTAGCTAGCTATATGGCTATCTAGGTGGCTAGATATCTGGCAAGCTATCTGTTGGCTATATATTAGCTATCTACTAGCTGGCTAGCTAGCTTTCGATTTACTTCCGGGTTGAGTGAACGCTGGCGCGTGTGGCTGCCGCTGCTCACCCACAGAAAAACTGATCCTGTGACTGGAAAGTGACTTTGAGAGTTTTGAAAGGCGCTTAGAAATCAAATGTATTATTATTATTATTATTATTACAATAAAATGTCAAAATTGACAGTGGCGCTTTTGTTTGCTTTTCAGAGAGGGATCGGAGGGAGGCGAGCAGGCACACCCCGTCCGGGCCAACGCCGTCTGGTCCAGGCCCGCCCGGCGGGAGGCGAGGATGCGGCGCTGAGGATGCTGCGGCTGCTGATCATTGCCATGGCGACGCTGGGCGTCGGCCAGGCCTGCGGCACCCGCCACAATTGCTCCGGTGACGGCGGCTCCAAGGAGTACTGCTACTCGGCGCGCATCCGCAGCACCGTGCTGCAAGGCCTCCCCTTTGGCGGCGTGCCCACCGTGCTGGCGCTGGACTTCATGTGCTTCCTGGTCAGTTGGCCGCCGCGAAGCCTCCCGACCGCCGGCTGACGTCTCCATCCGCAGGTCCTGCTCTTCGTCTTTTCCATCCTACGGAAGGTGGCGTGGGACTACGGACGCCTGGCGCTGGTTACCGACGCCGACAGGTGAGCGGCGGCGGCAGGCGTTGGCGCCGACTGAGTCCAAACGCGGCAAAGGGGGCAAGGGTGTGCGCGCGTGTGCGTGCGTGCGTGCGTGTGCGTCACAAGTCCATCTCTTCAAATGGTCAAGCAGCCAAACGATATTGGCTATTTATTTGCTATCCATTCGCTAGCTAGCTATTAGCTGACTGTAAGCTGTCTGGCTGGCTAGCTGTTGGCTATCTGGCTATCTATTAGCTATTTATTCACCGTTGCTGGCTATCCATTTACTATCTATTTGCGATCGATTAGCTGTCTAACTAGCTAGCTAGCTAACTTGATGTATTTGAGCTATTCACGGTTGAGTGAACGCTGGCGCAGGTGGCTGCCGCTGCTCACCCACAGAAAAACTGATCGTGTGACTGTAAAGTGACCTTGAGAGTTTTGAAAGGCGCTGATAAATGAAATTTATTATTATTATTATTATTATTGTCATCGGTGGCTAATGGCTAACATGCTAACCCTTCTTCGTGCTTGCCCCCGCCATGAAAACAATTCAGCAGAAGACGAGACAGGGATAACTATGAGCCGGTCAAAAGGTAACGTGGACAAGCGTGTTGGTGTGCGTCGTCCCTGTGGCGTGCTAGCCGCTTAGCCACTTAGCTCAAGGCCCAGAGGGCCCTTGAGGAGGAAGTGATCCGGTGTTAGCGGCCGCTCCGTGTCAGGGTTGGAAGCCACGCGCTGAAAGTGGTCTCTCTCCTCAGCGTGACGTCGGCGGCGGTGCACTCGGACACCCCTGACCGCTACGAGCGCCTGACGTCCGTCTCCAGCTCCGTGGACCTGGAGCAGCGCGATAACGTGAGCGCGCCTGCTTATTATTGTCTCCTTTGCTAGTTAGCATGCTATGCTAGTCTTTGAGCACGCCTGCGTCTTTTATTCCTTTCCTGCCGCTTTGTCTCCTTTGCTAGGTAGCATGCTATGCTAGTCTCGAGTGGTTTTCACTTTAATCCGCTGTCCGTAGGTGATGCTGATGCTAATGCTAATCCATTTAAACAGTGAGCGGGTCAGAGGTCAGCCAAAGGGGTCCCGGGAGGCTCCGCCCACTCGGACAACGTACGCGACCTGGTGTTTGTCTGTTGAGCCGCTTTGCTAATTGGGGGACCCGATTCCTCTCTTATTTGGCTTGTTGTTTTTTCCTTTTCCCCGACTGGTGACATCCCTGCTCCTTTGCATCCCCCATTTGAACGCTTTGCTTTGCGCAGTTGTGTTTTTTTGTCCTAGCTTCCCTGCTAGTTTTCCTTCGTCCCACGCGGGGACGGTCTCGCTTGTTGACTTTGCTGCGACCTTTTCTCCTTTTTCGGGGTCGACAGGGCTTCTGCTCGTGGCTGACGGCCATCTTCCGAATCAAGTGAGTTGTCGGCGGGCAAAGCCCCCCAACCCCCCACTGATCTCAGACTGACCTCTGCGCTGGCGACAGGGACGAAGAGATCCGGGAGAAGTGCGGCGAGGACGCGGTGCACTACCTGTCCTTCCAGCGTCACATCATCGGCCTGCTGGTGGTGGTGGGCGTGCTCTCCGTGGGCATCGTGCTGCCCGTCAACTTCTCGGGCGACCTGCTGGGTGGGTGAGACCCGCCGCCCCGATCGCGACCCCCGCCGATGGCGACTCGCCTAGACCTGGAAGTCAAGCCGGAGGGGAAAATACACCCGCGGCTCGCAGCTATTTTTTCCCAGCAAAAAGCACAAGTGACAAGCAGGAAGTGAACTGCTGCGTGTGTATTGGATTACATTGACCTTTAACAATAATAACAAAAATAATACATTTCATTTATAGGCGCCTTTCAAAACTCTCAAGGTCACTTGACCGTCACAGGATAAGTTTTTCTTTGGGTGAGCAGCGGCAGCCACACGCGCCAGCGTTCACTCAACCCGGAAGTAACTCCAATAGATAGAACGCTAGCTAGCTAATAGATAGCTAACAGATAGCTAGCTAGGACTTCACTCAACCCGGAAGTAACTCAAATAGATAGAAAGCTAGCTCGCTAATAGATAGCTAATGGAGAAAAGGATGTGTGAATTGTGTTGGTATGTTCCTTTTCTGCTCGGCAATTTGAAGCACTTGGCTATTTTCCAATTTTAATTATATTTATGCCATAAAATGATCTTCATTTATTCCCATCGGCCCTCATCTTGTAATCGATGAAAAGGTTTCTTCAGCTTTGACGGTGTCGGACATTTTGCTCCTCATCCGAAAAGCTTCGTCAGCGTACTATTTTTTTTTGCTGACAAAACCTTTTCATCGATGGACCACAGACGGGCGGAATGATTTCAGTCACAAATATTAATGTCACTTTTTTTTCGTCTCGCCGCCGTGGACATTTCACAGCAGCAAAGTGATGAAAGGAAAGGAAGAAGTAGAAAAACAAAATACAGGGGCTGCTGGAAAGGCAGCCACTATCGCGGTGCCATCTTTAAGTCGAAAGAACAACCAAAAATCTCTGTATCTGTGTGTGTGTGTGTGTGTGTGTGTGTTTGTGTGGATTAGTGCGAATTATCAGCAAAGAATTGCTCCTCACGCAAGGAGCAGGCGGCCCCCCGTCCAAAGAAGGTAAAGGAGCACTCGCTGACTTGTGACGTGTGGCTTGTAGGGTCGCCGGTCCAGCCATGCGCTGGCCGGGGTAGTTGCTTGGATTGTAGTCCAAGTAGTCCAGGTAGTTTAGGTAGTCCATGTAGTCCAGGCAGTCCAGGTAGTTTAAGTAGTCCATGTAGTCCAAGTAGTCCTGGTAGTCCAGGTAGTTTAGGTAGTCCAAGTAGTCCAGGTAGTTTAGGTAGTCCAGGTAGTCCTGGTAGTCCAGGTAGTCCAGGTTGTCCTGGTAGTCCAGGTAGTTTAGGTAGTCCAAGTAGTCCAGGTAGTTTAGGTAGTCCAGGTAGTCCTGGTAGTCCAGGTAGTCCAGGTAGTTTAAGTAGTCCATGTAGTCCAAGTAGTCCAGGTAGTCCAGGTTGTCCTGGTAGTCCAGGTAGTTTAGGTAGTCCAGGCAGTCCAGGTAGTTTAAGTAGTCCATGTAGTCCAAGTAGTCCAGGTAGTCCAGGTTGTCCTGGTAGTCCAGGGAGTTTAGGTAGTCAGGTAGTCCTGGCAGTCCATGTAGTGCTGGTAGACCAGGTAGTTTAAGTAGTCCAGGTAGTCCATGGAGTCCAGGTTGTCCTGGTAGTTTAGGTTGTCCATGTAGTCCAGGTAGTCCAGGCCAAAAGGTTTTTCTTTCCCGTCCCGCAAATCCTTTGAAAGGGATCGAGTGTCACACGTGCCGCTATTGTCGTTGTTGTCATTGAGCGCAAAGATCCGGCGCCTCAGGTGGGGCAAGGTGGGGTCCCCCTCCCCAATAGCGGCCCACCAGACTCTCGTTCTATGCCGTCCTCTCATTCTTTGCCCCCCATCAGCTGCTCCTTCAAAATGACCCTTTTCCATCTCTGAAGTTCTTGGTGTTCTCTTTCCTCCGGCTGCTGTCTCCTCTTGACCCGTTGAGTCTTTTCAGACAATACATGTCATTTCGGAATGTAAAGTGAGGTAGTGTCGTATATAAAGTGAGGTACAGTGGGACCTTGGCTTACGAACTTAATTGGTTCCCAGACAGAGTGTGTAAGGCAAAAAGTGTGTATCCCAAGAATTCATTTCCCATGGGTGTCACGGTTTGCAAGGTGGTGATGGCGGGTGCGGATCCCAAAAAGGAGGCAGGAGGGAGCAGGAGGTTGTTTGACAAATTGTATTAAAATAAAGTCAGCAGGAACAAAAAGTAAAACATCAAAATCATCTGAATGGAAAAAATACAAAGTAGCAAAAGAAGACCAAAAGTAAAAGTCCGCCAAGGTTAAACAAACACATACACAATGCATGCAGCAAACAAGCAGCAAACAAACAATGAACCGGCACCGGATGGTCGTGCCGGGTGTCCTTTTAAGTGTCAATGATTAAACGACCAACACCTGCGAGGCTGCAGGCAGGGCTGACGTCGCTACCCGCTGGTCGCCAATCTGATCGGGACGACCAGCACCTGTGCAGGTGTAGGCGGGGCCGACAGCGCCCCCCGTTGGTCGCCAACCAGATCATTACAATAGGAAACCATTAAAATGAGAATAATCCGTTCCCAGGTCCCCATAAAACATAATTTTCTACTTTCTAATTTTCTAAGCCTTAAACTACACAAAATATACCTTATTTTATGTATAATAAATGTGCTATAGTATTATGATTAAAGAAATAAACTGTACTGTACAATAAAGTCATTTTATTTACCTTTGTGATGGTGGTTAATGGCTTAAAGGAATGGAGTGTCCGGTTTCCTCAGCATTAAACACTTGATGAGGAACATAGGCTTTGTTCACCATCTTGAGGAATGATCCCTTGTAGGTGCTTTCTCTGCGATAATTTTATCTAGTTCTTCATCGATTGTGATCTGTTTAGCTGGGTTGATAGCTTTTTGCATCAAGTGTACAGATGACTTGTGCGGCTTATTTGTGGAGCCTGATTGATGGGATATTTTAACCTTCCAGTCTACACTCTGCTTTTGAACTATCAAAGTTGAAATGGGTCCAAATTTTCTATCAATTTTCTCACTATTTCACTTTTGTTTGTTTTCTGTCATCTCCCTTTCGTGTGTGTGTTTTCTCACTCTCTGTCTGCCTGTCTCTTTAATGTTTAACCCCCCCCCCCACTGCTTGACCAATCACGTGGCTTTAACCGAAGACGCCATTTTGTTTTTTGGAGAACACCCTCACTCGCTCTCTGTCTGTAACCCCATGCCCCCCTGCTGCATTCTTGACCAATCACGTGGCTTTAACTGAAGACTGTGGGCGGGAAATAGAAGACAAAAACAACAACCATTTTCTTGTTAGAACTTATTGTGGCAGCTCCGTGTGTATCCCGAATAATAGTTCGTATGCCAAGGTAAAATATTCATTAATGTAACGTTCGCAAACCGAAAATTTCGTAAGCCAAGAGGTTGGTAAACCGAGGTTTCACTGTAGTGACATTGTAAAGTGAGGTAGTGTCGTATGTAAAGTGTGGTAGTGCCGCATGTAGTGTACTCAGAGTTCGGTGAGTGTTGCAGTGGGAAAGGGCAGGTGGGGCAGGGCTGGGAGGGAGTTGAGTCTCCTCACTGCCTTGTTTTGTCCGAGCGCAAATCTCGGCAAACCAACCAAGTTTTGGTTTCATGTTTTCACACGTCTTTGGTGTGCTTTTCAGAAAACAACGCCTACAGCTTCGGCCGCACCACCATCGCCAACCTCAAGTCTGGGTGAGTTTGGCTTGATTTAACGGCGTGCCGATGACGCGGGCCTTGATCCAGAGCTTCCCCGTTCACGGATCAGACGCTACGTTAGCATAGCAACGTAATGTCAAACATACCAAAAGTGTGAAAGTGATTTCCCCTCACTTCGAGAGACCGCCATGACACCAGGATTTGGTCCGCGCAAACGCTTGGAGAGACCCAGAGGACATGGGCTAGCTAGGTAGCGCGCGGTGTGTAACGCTAAAAAAATGTTTGCCCTCAGGACCAACTTGTTGTGGCTGCACACCACCTTCGCCTTCATGTACCTGTTGCTGACCGTCTACAGTATGAGACGACACACGTCCAAGATGCACTACAAGGAAGACGACCTGGTAAGGATAGCGCCAGACCTGGCCAGCGCCAGACCAGCGCCAGGCCAATTGCCCGTTTGTGCCTTGCAGGTGAAGCGCACTTTATTCATCAACGGCATCTCCAAGTATGCCGAAGAGAGTCAGATCAAGCAACACTTTGAGTATGCGCACTGGACTTTGTTTCGCGCCCAAGCTTTTTTTTGCCTTTGAACATGCTAGCTGTGGACCCCCAAAACCCGATCCCCTCTCAGGCAGGCGTATGAGAACTGCGTGGTCCTGGAAGCTCGGATCTGCTACAACGTGGCCAAGCTGATGTCCTTGAATGCCGAGAGGTGAGCGGGGCCGTCCGGTTGTCCGTCCGCCGGTCTCCAAGAGTCTCCAAGCGTCTAGGCCGTCGCCCACAGGAAGAAGACGGAGCGCAGCAAAAAGTTCTTCACCGACCTGATGGCCAAGGAGCACGTTCCCACCATGATCAACCCCAGGCCCTGCGGACATCTCTGCTGCTGCGCCATCGCCGGCTGCGAGGAGGTAGACCAGGACCGGACTTAGATGACACCAGGACGAGGTGTGGCCGGCAGTGATTCGGCACCCGAGTGAGGCCGCTTAACCGGGCCCACCGGAAGTCCCTGACACCTGACTTCTTCGACCGACCGCCGGACGACACCTGACCACAGCCAGCCGAGACTTTGTGGACCGTAGGGCATCCGGTCGATTGTGGATTGTGTGTTTTGCCGGCAGGAGGAGGCGGTCAGCTTCTACACCAAGAGGGAGGCCAAGCTGAAGGAGGAGTACCGCAGGGAGAAGGACAAGGTCCACACCAAACCTCTGGGCATGGCCTTTGTCACCTTTCAGAACGAGGCCATGACCGCCATGTAAGACCCGCCCGAGTCTGGGATGGCCTGGGACGGCGGCCCCCTTGCGCGTGCTGACCCGTGATCCCGTCCGTCTTAGAATCCTGAAAGACTTCAACGCGTGTCAGGTCCAAGGGTGCCGCTGCCGACAGGAACCGCGATCCTCGCAATTCGGCGAAGCGCTTCACGTGCACAACTGGAACGTCTCGTACGCGCCCGACCCTCAGAACGTGCGCTGGTGGGTCCCATTCCCGGTCCCAGTGCCAGTCCCGCTCCCGTTTCCGGTGGTTGACGCCTTGTTGCGCGTGGGTCCAACAGGGAGCACCTGTCGCTGGGCGGCGTCTCCTGGTGGATCCGCTGCCTGATCATCAACTGCATCCTGTTCCTGCTGCTCTTCTTCCTCACCACGCCCGCCATCATCATCTCCACCATGGACAAGTTCAACGTCACCAAGCCGGTGGAGTACCTCAACGTGAGAGGAAGCGCAGTAACCCTGAGCGGGCGCGCAGCTTTTGACCACTTGTGCCTCCGCAGAACCCCATCGTGACCCAGTTCTTCCCCACGCTCCTCCTGTGGGCCTTCTCCGCCCTGCTGCCGACCATCGTCTACTACTCGGCATTCTTTGAGGCGCACTGGACCAGGTACTGGGGCAACGCAGTACCTCCAAACCCAATTGGGTCTTTCCTCTCAAAATGGCCACTCTGGCTATCTAGCTGGCTACCTATTAGCTGGATAGCTGCCTATCTAGCTAGCTATCTATTTGCTATCTATTAGCTATCTGGCTGACTGGCTGGCTATCAAGCTGGCTACCTATTAGCTATCTATTAGCTGGCTATCTAGCTATCTAGCTATTTGCTATCTATTAGCTATCTAGCTGACTGGCTGGCTATCTAGCTGGCTCCCTATTAGCTATCTATTAGCTGGCTATCCAGCTAGCTATTTGCTATCTATTAGCTATCTAGCTGACTGCCTGGCTATCTAGCTGGCTACCTATTAGCTATCTATTAGCTGGATATCTAGCTAGCTATTTGCTATCAGCTATCTAGCTGACTGGCTGGCTATATAGCTGGCTACCTGTTAGCTATCTATTAGCTTGCTAGCTGGCTATAAAACGACTTTATTATAAAGTACCGTTTAATCTTCATTTTATTTATCTATTTTGAGATGTGCACTGTGAGGGCGATGTGCTAATCAGTCATCACTAGACTTTTACTGAGCGAGTTGCTTGTTCTGTAGCCACAAAGGGGCATAAGTCTTCTTGTGCCGGTCTCAAGCCCGGATAAATACAGAGGGTTGTGTCAGGAAGGGCATCCGACGTAAAAGCTTGGCCAAAACAAACATGCGTATCATACCTCTGAAAATGGAGGTTACTGATTCGCTGTGGCAAACCCCTTGAAGGGAAAAGCCCAAAGGAAAAAAGAAGAAGATTAGCTAGCTAGCTGGCTTTTTATCTATTTGCGTTATTCCGGGTTGAGTGAACGCTGGCGCGTGTGGCCACCGCTGCTCACCCACAGAAAAACTTTTCCTGTGACTGTAAAGTGACCTTGAGATTTTTGAAACAAATCAAATGAATTATTATTATTGTTATACTTGAGGCCATGATGCCACGACTCATCTCAGCGCAGAGTCGAGACCTCGAGTTCCCAGACTAATACTTGTTTGTGTGTGTGTTGGTGGCTGTGCAGGTCTGGAGAAAACCGTACCACCATGCACAAATGCTACACGTTCCTGATCTTTATGGTTCTTCTGCTGCCCTCGCTGGGCCTGAGCAGGTAACGTTTTTCCAGGTCCGATGGTCCAGATCTCCACCAAGGCTTTTTGACTCTACAATTGTGTGTTTCAGCTTGGATGTTTTCTTCCGTTGGCTCTTTGACAAAAAGTTCTTGGCCGACGGCACGGTGCGCTTTGAGTGAGTGTCCACTTCCCCCCGTCGTACTTTGGTCTGGACATGGAAGAAGACCGCCCGGGTGCGTGTTGTCCCTCAGGTGCGTGTTCCTGCCCGACAACGGCGCCTTCTTCGTCAACTACGTGATCGCTTCGGCCTTCATCGGGAACGCCATGGACCTGCTTCGGATCCCCGGCCTCCTCATGTACATGATTCGACTCTGCCTGGCGCCGTCCGCCGCCGACAGACGCAACGTCAAGAGGGTGAGGGCGCGGCAGACCGTCCCGACCGGGACCGGCACGGCCCGGGTCCGTGTCATCGTTTGCTAGGCGGGTCCTGAGCATATTTGGCAAATAGAGTAGAGAGGGGCACGGGGACTGAGACCAAACCAGGCCCTGATGACCGGGCCCGGAAGGCCAGCAGCTGGCCTTGCGGGACTGGGTTTATTTGACCGGGCCTGGAAATCTATACAGTGATACCTCAGTTTACGAACGCTTTAGCTAACAAACTTTTTGCCTTACGAACGTTTAATTCGCGAGAATATAATCTTGGCAAAACTGTGAAATTTGGACTCGTTTCTGTCATGTCCGCTCGAGGAGTGGTGACAGGACTCGAGGGGCGAAGAAAAGTAGTACGGGGTGGATCCGAAATACACGGTGGAGACAGTAAATTCAAGACGGGTTTTTACTGAGACACACAAAGCAAACAGGAAATCAGGCAACTGAGAAGAAAAGCGTAACAGACCTGCGAACTGCTTGGTGACAGGGAACTACGGAGAATACACCGGCGCGGACCGAGCGGGAATGGGTGACTTTTATAGCCAGAAGGCACAATTAAGGGAATGAGAAACACGTGAGTGAGTCCGGAGAGCAGGTAGGGGAGGGGCCGGCTCCTGGCGCAGAGAAGGATGTGACAGTTTCAACTTTATTGATAGTTCAAAGGCAGTGTAGACTGCAAGGTTAAAATATCCCATCAATCAAGCTCCACAAATAACCCGCACAAGTCATCTGTACAATTTGAACAGAAAAGACAAGCAAGGGAACCAGCCATTAATGAGGTTTCTAGTGTGTCTGTCTGCATCTGTTGCTGTTGCAATATCACAACTTCCAAGATGTACAACCTATAGCTCCTTGAGACACTTGATGCAAAAAGCTATCAACCCAGCTAAACAGAACACACTGGATGAGGAACTAGGTACAATTATCGCAGAGAAAGCAACTTCACTCGGATATCGTCAAGAGGCAACCTGGAAGTTCGTCATCCATAGATGATTTCAAGGCTAGCCACGGATGGTTCGAGAACTTTAAGCGTCGTACAGGGATTCATAGTGTCATTCGTCATGCTAAGGAAGCCAGTTTTGACGATAAAGCTGCCAAAGCTTACAAGGAATCATTCCTCAAGATGGTGGAAGAAGAAGGCTACGTTCCTCATCAAGTGTTTAATGCTGATGAAACCGGCCACTCCATTCCATCAAGCCATCAATGACCATCACAAAGGTCAATAAAATCACTTTATTATACATGACCAGATACAGGCCTGCCCTAGAAAAAAAACCGTTACATTATTTCATCATAATAATATTTAATAATAATAATAATTAACAATAATAATACATTTCATTTTAAGCACCTTTCAAAGCTCTCAGGGACACTTTACAGTCACAGACAAGCATAGGTGCTATAATAAATAAAATACAATTAAAAATAGAATACAATAAATAAAATACAGTTATAAATTTAGTGGATTTAAATACTTTGGGGATTATGAGCGTTGTCATCAAATGGTGAGTATAGTTTTGCTTTTTTTAATGTTGCTGTGCCGATGACCATTTTGTGTTTGGGAGCCTTTTACTGAGCGAGTTGCTTGTTGTGTAGCCACAAAGGGACATAAGTCTTCTTGTGCCGGTCCCAAGCCCGCATAAATACAGAGGGTTGTGTCAGGAAGGGCATCCGAAGTAAAAGCTTGGCCAAAACAAACATGCGGATCCCTTAATGGGAAAAGCCGAAAACAAAAAAAGAAGAAGACAGTTGATTTCTTTCATTATACCATAGCACATTTATTATACATAAAATAATGTATATTTTGCGTAGTTTTAAGGCTTATTTAGTAGGAAATTATGTTTTATGTGGACCTGGTAACGGATTATTCTCATTTTAATGGTTTCCTATGGGAAATTAATTTTTGGGATACACCTTTCGCGAAACACACTGTCTGGGAACCAATTAAGTTCGTAAGCCAAGGTATCACTGTATCCAGGTCTGTTCCAGGTCCAAAAAAAACGAGATGGAGCAAAACGGGTGCTGTCACCGGGTCGAAAAGACCAGGTGCAGAAGGCCAGATCTGAGCAGGTCTGGATAACCAGATCCCGAACAGGTCCGGCGGTCCGTATTCAGACCGAATCGAAGCAACCCCCGCGTCCACCGGCCCGGCCGGATGTTGTCCCGCGTTTGTTGGACTGACGTGATTTCCTGCGCCGTCAGCATCAAGCCTACGAGTTCCAGTTCGGGGCGGCGTATGCCTGGATTATGAACGTCTTCACCGTGGTCATGGCCTACAGCATCACCTGCCCCATCATTGTACCCTTTGGTGAGTGAGTGCTCCCAAAAGGCTCCTCAGCTTAAGAGCTAGCGAATAGATAGCTAATAGCTAGTGAATAGATAGTGAATTGCTAGCGAATAGATAGCTAACAGCTATAGAATAGATAGCTAATAGCTAGTGAATAGATAGCTAACAGTTCGTGAATAGATACCCAATAGCTAGCGAATAGATAGCTAACACCGAGCGAATAGATAACTAACAGCTAGTGAATAGATAGCTAACAGCTAGCGAATAGATAGCTCACAGCTAACGAATAGATAGCTAACAGCCATAGAATAGATAGCTAATAGCTAGTGAATAGATAGCTAACAGCTAGTGAATAGATAGCCAATAGCTAGCGAATAGATAGCTAACAGCTAGTGAATAGATAGCTAACAGCTAGCAAATATATAGCTAACAGTAGCTAACAGCTAACGAATAGATGGCTAATAGCTAGCGACTAGATGGCTAACAGGTAGCGAATGGTTAGCTAATAGCTATAGCTAAAAATAGGTAATAGCTATAGCTCATAGATAGCTAATAGATACAGTAGCTAGCTAAATAGCTACATAGCCAGCTAGATAACAAGATAGCCAGCTAATAGATTTTTCAAGACTTCTTGAGTGTGGCGCGCCGTGACGGCCGGGCTAACGCCGCCTGGTCTGCCCTGGCCTCAGGTCTGATGTACATGCTCCTGAAGCACCTGGTGGACCGCTACAACATGTACTATGCGTACCTGCCGTCCAAGCTGGACAAGAAGATCCATTCCGGTGCTGTTACTCAGGTGGTGGCGGCGCCCATCCTTTGCCTCTTCTGGCTGCTCTTCTTCTCCACCATGCGGACAGGTAAGCTCCTCCCCTCGCCCCACGACGCTTTTTTTCACTTTGTCTCACTTCTCTCAAAATCGCAAAGAGACACCAAACAGTTCTGGTTGGGCTTAGAGTGTAGTGATGGGAATTCCGGCTCTTTTCAGAGAGCCGGTTCTTTTGGCTGGACTAACTAAAAAGATCTGGCTCTTTTGGCTTGGCTCACTAATAAGATATGGCTCTTTTGGCTTGGCTCACTAATAAGATCTGGCTCTTTTGGCTCCCAAATGGCTCCTTGTTATTTTTTTTTTTTGTTGCTTAAATTAATTAACTACCAAAAACAGGTAAAATTATGTGAAAAAGGAATTACTCGTGTAAAAAATACACAATATCAAATATTTTTATTTATATGGGAACTGCGGCTGTTTGCAGACAACCGGTTCTTTTGGCTCGGGTCACTCAAAAGATCCAGCCCTTTTGGCTCCCAAATGGCTCCTCATGTTTTTTTTGTTGCTTAAATTAATTAACTACCAAAAATCATGTAAAATTATGTGAAAAACGAATTACTCATGTAAAAAAAATACACAAAATCAAATATTTTTATATTAGCTAATAGCTAGCTAATATGTAGGCAATGGCTAGCGAATAGATCGCTAACAGCTAGCAAATAGATAGCTAATAGCTTGCGAATAGATAGCTAACACCTAGTGAATATATAGCTAACTGCTAGCGAATAGATAGCCAACAGCTAGCGTATAGATAACCAACAGCTAGTGAATAGATAGCCAATAGCTAGCAAATGGATAGCTAACAGCTAGTGAATAGATAGCTAATATCTAGCGAATAGATCGCTAATAGCTAGCGAATAGATAGCTAATAGCTATAGCTAATAGATACAGTAGCCAGCTAAATAACAAGATAGCCAGCTAATAGATTTTCAAGACATCTTGAAAATCTGTCATCTTGTCGGTCAATTTGTTGCAGCGTTTTTAGTATCCAATTCAAAGCTAATATTTTTTATTATTAGCATCTGAGATGCTAATAATTGCTATTAAGGCTAGACTGCGGTTCTATGAAATGAACGATCTTTGTGGTAAAGCCGGCGGTACAATGACGATAATGAAGGTGACAAATGTCAGCCAGGAAGCCATTTTTGTTTTGTGAGGGGCACGAGCTAATGCTATGTAGCGCGCAGGTTTGGAGACGCCCACCTCGGTCTTCACCTTGGTGGTCCTGGTGGTGACCATTGTGGTGTGCCTGTCCCACGTCTGTTTCGGACACTTCAAGTACCTCAGCGCTCACAACTACAAGGTATGGCCGTCCACGCCCGTCCACGCCCGCCTTGGCGAGCACCGCTAACGAGACCTCGTCGGGCGGCAGATCGACACCAAGGACTCGGACGCCCAAGTGGTGGAGAACGGACGAACGGTTCGCAGCTCCGCCTCCCCGCCGTCCAAATCTCAGGTGAGCGGTCGCCGGCAACAAACGCTATCTTGTCAATTCATTCTTGCTTTGTGACTTTTGCATTTTAGTCTTAATAATAATAATAATAATAATGCATTTCATTTGTAAGTGCCTTTCAAAACTCTCAAGGTCACTTTACAGTCACAGGATCCGTTTTTCTGTAGGTGAGCAGTGGCAGCCACACGCGACAGCGTTCACTCAACCCGGAATAATTCAAAAAGATAGAAAGCTAACTAGCTACCTAAGCCAAAGCCAAAGTCAGCTTTATTGTCAAATATGCTAAATATGCATGACATACAGCACAGATGAAATTACTGTCCTCTCGGACCCAGCATGCAAGGCACTTATAAATGAATACTAGCTAGCTAGCTAATGGATAGCTAGCTAACTAGATAGCTGATATGTTACCTGACTCAAATAGCTAGCTAGCTATCTAGCTATATTGCTAATTGCTAGCTCTCTTGATAGCTAATACATAGCTTGCTAGCTAGATAGCTAATATGTTACCTGGCTCAAATAGCTAGCTAGCTACCTATATTGCTAATTGCTAGCTCTCTAGATAGCTAATAGATAGCTTGCTAGCTAGGTAGCTAATATGTTACCTAACTCAAATAGCTAGATAGCTATATTGCTAATAGCTAGCTCTCTAGATAGCTAATAAATAGCTTGCTAGCTAGATAGCTAATATGTTTCCTGACCCGTCCAGTTGCAAATAGCTGAAGAGTGGCTAACGTGCCCAGATTGCCATGGTAATCACTGTATTGATCGCAATCGAGCTTCGGACAGGCTGAAAAAATGCCATTGGGCCAAACAGAATAATAATAATAATAACACAAACACGGATCTCGTGGGTGAGTGTGGGTAATAATAATAATAATAATAATAATAATGATAATAATAATAATAATCCATTTCATTTCCAAGCGCCTTTCAAAACTCTCAAGGTCACTTTACAGTCACAGGCTAAGTTTTTCTGTGGGTGAGCAGCGACAGCCACACGCGCCAGCGTTCACTCAACCCGGAAGTAACTCAAAAAGATAGAAAGCTAGCTAATAGATAGCTAGACAGCTAATAAATATCTAGCTAGATAGCTAATATGTTTTTCTGTGGGTGACGTCTTGATTGACCCGACCCCGGTGACCCGCGTCATCGGCGGCAACGCACATTTCGGCGTCGTAAGCATGACCCCGCCCCCCACTTTGAGATTGGAAACGAGCGCGGCGGACGTACCGGGTTAGCCACGTGGCTAACGCACTTGGTGTCCCCTCGCAGCAGATGTACATCGCCCAGGTGCTCCAGGACCCCAACTCGGACGAGCCGGGCGGCGCGGGTGAGGAGGACCGGGCGTCGTCTCAGGACGACGACATGCTGAACGGCGGCGATAGCATCAACGAGGCGGATTTCCACTCGGGGGAGGACAGTCTGATCGCAAACGAGGTCCGCCAGTAATTGGGCTCGGAGCTCCACGGAGGGGGCGGAGACCGTCGGCGATCCTCGCCACCACGCGATGCTAGGGAGCGAGCTAACTGGCTAACCGGCTCGCTCTCTAGCTGGCTAGCTGGCTCCTCCCCTTCCCAGCCTGAAGACTTGACCCTGAACGTGGTGGTCCTGAAAGGAATGTGCGATTGTTTGGACTCGGCGGGATTGCTCGCGACCAAAAGACGTCCCAGTTGCACTTTGAACTTGACTTTGAAGGCCTCGCGACTGAACTCTTCCGCTGTCTTTGTTGTTGTTTTCATGTAGACTAGCGGGTGCTTCAAGGTAACGTTAGCGTGCAGCGTGCTCACGCCACTCAGCGACAACATTTTGGATTGTCCCTTTTGAGTTTTTTTCACCTCTTTATCTGCCGGCTTGCGTTTTTGTGTGCGTCGGAGGCCTCGCCCGTTAGCCTGGCTCAGTACAGTGATAACCTCGGCTTACAAACTTTTCGGTTTACGAACGTTAAATGTATGAAAATTTAACCTTGGAATCCAAACTATTTTTCCGGATACACGCGGAGCTGGCACAATGAGTGATTGGCGTCATTGGCGAATGAGCCCATTTCCCGAACAAGAAAATGGGAGCCAACTTGTTTTTGGCCTCTATTCCCCGCCCCCAGTGTTCGGTTAAAGCCACGTGATTGGTCAAGAACGCAGCAGTGAGGGGAGGTGGTTTAAACATTAAAGAGACAGGCAGACAGAGAGAGTGAGAAAATGGATAGAAAAGAGTAAGATTTGGACTTGTTTCATCTTTGATAGTTCAAAGGCAGAGTGTAGACTGCAAGGTTAAAATATCCCATCAATCGGGCTCCACAAATAAGCCGCACAAGTCATCTGTACACTTGATGCAAAAAGCTATTAACCCAGCTAAACAGATCACAATTGATGAACTAGATAAAATTATCACAGAGAAAGCACTTACAAGGGATGATTCCTCAAGATGGTGAAAGAAGGCTAAGTTCCTCATCAAGTGTTTAATGCTGAGGAAACCGGACATTGCATTCCATCAAGCCATTAACAACCATCACAAAGGTAAATAAAATGACTTTATTGTACAGTACAGTTTATTTCTTTAATCATAATACTATAGCACATTTATTATACATAAAATAAGGTATATTTTGTGTAGTTTGATGGCTTTTTTAGTAGAAAATTATGTTTTATGGGCACCGGGGAATGGATTATTCTCATGTTAATGGTTTCCTATGGGAAATTAGTGTTTTGAATACACACTTTTCACCTTACTCTTTCTGGGAACCAGTTAAGTTTGTAAGCCAAGGTATCACTGTACTGAGAATAGGTTAGTGCCGGAGTTGTTTGGCGACACCGGCGGCTAGCAAATGTGTTTGCAAGAGTGGTGAGCCAAGAGAAAAGCAAAGCTTCTGGAAACATTTTGAATTCTTGAGCTGAATACAAGTAAAAAAAAAAAATTTTTTTTTAAATCTGGCATTTGGTGCTATGCTGAGCTCGGCTAACGGCGCTTTCTTTTGGACGGCTGTTCACTCGCGGCCATTATTTATTTATTTATTTATTTATTTGTATTTATGTTTGTCTTTCATTTTGGGAAAAAAAAAACAAAACTGTCTTGAAGTGAAAGTATTTTTTTCAGCTAGCGAGCTAGCGATGAAAAAGTTTCTTCAGCCGTCATCTGTACTTCTTTGAAGGTGTCGTACGTTTCGCTTCTTATCCAAGACGCTTCGTCAGCGAACTAAAATTTGTTGGTAGTTTGTTGGCCCTATATATATATATATATATATCCCTACTGTCCAGGTGTGGCGGTGCCAGACTCTGCTATGATAGGTCCCTGCTCTCTGTACCAGAGTAAATGGGGCAATCAGGCCAGTCGTAGACCCCATAATCAGTCAGGACAATAGAAGTAATCAGTGTAGCTCCCTCCAACCTGAGAGCAGGGACCAGGGATATATATATATATATATATATATATATGGCCACATACAGATGGCCAGATCTACCAGCAAATTTTAGTTTGCTGACGAAGCCTCTTGGATAAGAAGCGAAACGTCCGACACCTTGAAAGAAGTCCAGATGACGGCTGAAGATACCTTTTCATCCATGGACCACTCCTGTCCCACTGAGAGCTTACACAGACGTAAGCTAGCAAGCTAGTTCATCGTTCTTATGTTAACAAAACGAACAAAAAAAGTGTCTTTTTGCGTCGTTTGAAAAGTCAACAAGAAGAACCCGATGCGGCCCAGCCCGTTCCCGCTAGCGGAGGTTGCCGCGGCAACCGGAACAAAAACTGACACCACTGTTTGAGGGAGATTGACGGCCGTGTCTCAGGCGCCTTGTTTGCCGGCAAAAATGTTTACGTTGCCTTTTGTTTTTGTTTTGTTTTTGTGTGCGCGCAGCCAAGCTATGAAAGCTGTGGCGAGCAAAAGCCGCAAGATCCCAGCCAGTTTGTGGGAGCTGCGGTTTTTGCGGCTCCACGCCGGAGACGTTGGCTGCCGCCCGCTACGTGCTACGTGCTACGTGCTACGTGCTCTTTCCTTTCACCTTGCCCCACCTCTGACATCCCAAAGCGTTTTTCTCATTGGCCCGACAAAATGGCCGCACTTTGTTTCCTGCTTCGCAATCAAGGTTTCGCCGCCTTTATTTACTGGATGGATGGAGGTTTTTTTGGGGGGGTTAGGGGAGGGCGAAGGGAAATCAGGGAAAGGGAAGGGCTGCCGTCTTCAAATGGGCCCTCAAATCTGTGTCAATCAAAAGCCCTTTGGAACGTCCGCAACCGGACGTCTTGACCTGCTCGCCCTCACATTGGCTTTGAGCATTTCATTCTTTCTTTTCACGTGTATGCTACTTATTGATGTCAATTGGTCAATAAAAGGTCAGAGTGGACCTCCGGTGATTGACAGCAGTCGCTTTGTCCACCCGGGCGGTCCCATCTGTCACTTTCTCTCTTTCCCATTTCCCAATTGATCAACTCGTCTGTGGTATTCCGGCATTTTGGAGGGAGAAAAACACACACACACACACACACACACACACATTTCATATTTGTTTTTTTTAAGTGGGAATGACAGACCATGTTTAAAAACAACTGCAAGTCATACAAAAGAAACTGAGGTTAGAATATCACAAGCTAATATTAGCAATAACATTTTAAAATTGTAAATATTAGGAACGGAATTAAATATGGACCTTAATGGGCAACGTTATAACCCAACAATTGGCATGTTCGTTGTGAGAGAGATCACCAAAAAAGTTGCTCATAGATAATGTAACAATTTAATAAACACACTAACAATTTGATCTAATAGAGAATTCTGGGTCTCAGCTCTCAGCTAATATTCATGTGCCCTCGAATCAGTATGAGAGACAAAAGACGAAGACTTTGACTGAGCAGCCCAGATTTAAAGGTGTACCACATGCATATTCAAATGTGGCCCACACAAGGAAATCAAGTTCCAATTTGGACCTGTCATGATCTGGTTGACGACCAACGGGGGGCGCTGTCGGCCCCGCTTGCACCTGCACAGGTGCTGGTCGTCCAGATCAGATTGGCGACCAATGGGTAGCGACGTCAGCCCTGCCTGCAGCCTCGCAGGTGCTGGTCGTTTTAATCACTGACACTTAAAAGGACTCCCGGCACGACCATCCGGTGTCGGTTCATTGTTTGCTGCATGTTTGTTGCATGCATTGTGTATGCTGTGCATGTGTTTGTTTAACCTTGGCGGACTTTTACTTTTGGTCTTCTTTTGATACTTTGTATTTTTTCTGTTCTTTACATTTTGTTCCTGCTGACCTTTATTTTAATACATTTTGTCAAACAACCTCCTGCTCCCTCCTGCCTGCTTCTTGGGATCCGCACCCGCCATCACCACCTTGCAAATCGTGACAGGACCTTCCTGGGATCTGGTTTCACGTCTCTGCTCCCAAAGTAGTTCCCCGACCTCCAGACGGGGTGGAAGGTAGATCAATAGTTGCATCCTGCCAAGTCAGTGTTTGGTCACTTCCTTTCATCTGCGTTGTCCAGCGTTTTGCCATGTTGTCATTTCACACTTCCTTTGTGTCTGCCAACCGGCTCCCCTTCTATCTCCTGGCACCTGAAACAGATGTCTCCAACCAAACACTACATCTTTGTTCTGTTATCTATCTATTACCAGCAAAGCAATATTTAATATGGCTAAATAAATGTATCTAATTACTTCAAAACCAAATACTAAAAGATTATAAAAAGAGATTAAAAAAGAGCCAGTGCCATATTGAACAAGACCTCCATATGAAGTCCATTAGGAAACAGTATTAAGTGCTATTTTTCATTTTGGAATGCAAAACGGATTTGAAGTACATTTGCAATTTAATAATAATAATGTAATGCCCCTCGACGTGATTAAGGATGCGCACAGTCGCTGGCACAGCTGGTCAGGCTTTTATTGAGCAAACGTAGCAGTTAGCGTTCAAACTGGAGATGTTGGTGGTCCAGCCCCCAAACATGCAAAAAAAACATGCAAATCACTAAGCGGCTTTCAAAACTCTCATGGACACTTTACAGTCACGGGATAAGAACAAAATTAGAAGAAAAAAAATATAAGCAGCGACAGCCATTCGCGCCAGCGTTCACTCTACCCGGAAGTAACACATTTAAAGGACAACCGATGTCACTTTTTTGTTTTTTAACTGACACCAGAAAAACGTTTTATAGCATCTAAAATACCCAGAACACGCAGTATGATATTTTTAGTCAAATGCAAAACACCAATAAAAATGACTTCAAGTGTCCAAAAAGTCCCACCCCCAGTTCGTGACGTCACGCCAAGACGTCTTGCATTGCTGGAGAATCAAAACAATGGCTTCAGCTTCGGAGAATATGCTTTCTTGTTACACATCCAGTGATGAATATGATTCAAATAGTTCTGAAGAGGAAAGCATACATGTTTGCAATCCATTAAAGAATTTATTTGTGCCATTTTGAGGCAAAATTGGGGGGACATCGCTCACCCAAAAAAGAGGCACAAAATGGCGACCTCCGGTGGCCACCTCCGTTTCCACAGGCTGATAAATTCTTTATATGGTGCTTGGACGCCCTCTTCTGGCCTTCTGGTGGCTTTTGGGTTCAACACGAGGTCCCCAGACCAAACAAGTACAGCAAAATACATTGACGTGATGGAAGGACTGCTACAATGTGTCTTTTTTTTTCGGTCAGTGGGCGTTCCTTTAGTGATGTCACGTACGGATTTGTCACCAACTCAAAAACAAGACTTCCTGAATATTCAGCGCGAGTCTTAAAACGTAAAATATAGCTATATGCGGTGGAATCTTTGTAAAATACGCTCAGTAGAAGTCATTTGAAGCCATTTTACAAATTATGGACACAAGTTGTCTGGAGACGTCGGTTGTCCTTTAAGGCTTGAAAGTGAAGAAAAGACGATTCGAATGGCGAAATTTTGATTCGTGATTTTTTCTGCAACAATCATCGAAAGAATAATCGATATTGTTTTTTTTTTTTTAAACAGTCATTATATAAAAAAACAGTATTTTTTTCCATTCAGGTCAACCGTCTTACGCGGAAAGGCGCTATAGAGGGCAAAAGGAAAGAAGGAGTGATGTGTCGTTCGCCAACGAGCCGGTTCTTACAACCGCATCTCTGAAGTGAAACAAGAGAGCCAGTTCGTAACTGGGAGCTGCCTTTTTTGTCCTCTATTCCCCGCCCCCAGTCTTCGGTTAAATTCGCATGTGATTGGTCGATATGCGTAGTAGAGGAGGGAGTGGAGAATTACAGACACACGCAGCACACACAGCAGCACTGAGGAGGGGGGAGGGAGGTTAGGATAGACAGGTGGACAAATGTTATTACATTATGCTGTTATTATTCAATTATGATACTTTTTACTAATTGGTATGATATCATTATTAATATGAAAAGTAAATTAATGACAGGTGATGATCAGACCAGAGTAACCACAGGGAAAGTGAATGTTAGTGGATCCTCTCTGTGCACATATAAATCAAGCCATATAAATACAAATATTTGATATAGTGTATTTTTGTCACATGAGTAATTCGTTTTCACATACGTTTACATGATTTTTGCTAGTTAATTAATTTAAGCAAAACAAACAAACAATCAAACAAACAAACTGGGAACCGGAAGAAGACGAAGAAGAAGAAGAAGGAAAAGGAAGAGCAAGAGCACGAAGAAGAAGAAGTGGAAGAAGAGTAGGAGGAAGAACACAAAGGAGAACACGAAGAAGAACGCGAAGTAGAAGAAGAGCAGATGCCGGTGCCGTTGCCGCCAGAGAGCGGCAGCCATTGTCCTCCCGCTAGCTCTTGCTAACGTGATGTCGACGACCTCTAAAGTGGCGCTCGGACTTTCTGTGCTCGTGACTGTGGGCACCGTGGTCGCCGTCCACCTCAAGCAGGCTTGGGACACGCAGGTGAGCCCAAAGCGAACGCCGTCGAGATCTCGGCTACTTACCGGAGCGAGCTAGCTAGCGAACAACGGAGCGCGGCGAGGCGCGACCGGCCGACAAGAGCGAAACGGGCTAAAGAACTTTTTTTTTGTGTGCGGGTGAGCAGCAGCAGCCACACGCGCCAGCGTTCGCACTACCCGGAAGTAACAGCAGCAAAGTTATGAAAGGAAGAGGAAATGAAAGAAAGAAGTAGAAAAACAAAATACAGGGGCAGCTGGAAAGGTAGCCACTCTCGCGGCGCCATTTGAAGTAAAAAAAAAAACTAAATAATGCGACAACACAAGTACAGTGGGACCTTGGCTGACAAACCTAATTGGTTCCCAGACAGAGTGTGTAAGGCGAAAAGTGTGTATCCCAAAACTTAATTTCCCGTAGGAAACCATTAAAATGAGAATAATGCGTTTCCAGGTCCACATAAAACATAATTTTCTACGTTCTAGTTTTCTCTGCCTTAAAACTACACAAAATATACCTTATTTTATGTGTAATAAATGTGCTATAGTATTCTCATTACGTGGCTTTAACTGAAGACTGGTGGCGGGGAATAGAATAGAATGCATTCGGCTGCCGTTTTGTTGTTAGAAGAACGGGCTCGTTCGCGAACGACACATCATTCATTGTGGCGGCTCCGTGTGTATCCCGAAAAATAGTTTCTATGCTAAGGTAAAATTTTCATAAATGTAACGTTCGTAAAACAAAAAGTTTGTAAGGCAAGGGGTTCGTAAACCGAGGTCTCACTGTACACAGAACGTCATTCATTCTTCAGCCCTTGCTTCCTTACATAGCTAATAGATAATAATAATAAGAATAATCTATTTCATTTATCAGCGCCTTTCAGAACTCTCAAGGTCACGTCATTCATTCTTCAGCACTTGCTGTACCCTCTTTGTGACATGAAGCAGTTCTAGATGAAAGAGAAGAGGATCAATGCATCCTTTTCAGCAGTGGATCAGGGACGTCGTGGTGAAATGTGCACGTCAGCTACAAGCTAAATGTTTGAAAGCAAACACCAAGCTGGCTGTCGCATACATTGACCAAAAAAGATTGTCTCATATCTCATGTCCCACGTCAATCCGCTTCAATTCCAAGCCACGACAGTTCCACATGCGCATTGGCGCTCTGCGACATTCCTCCCATTCAAAAACAGTGCTGGCATATTATAGTAATATATAATAATACATTTCATTTCATAAGCGCCTTTCAAAACTCTCAAGGTCACTTTACAGTCACAGGATCAGTTTTTCTGTGGGTGAGCAGCGTCAGCCACACGCGCAAGCGTTCACTCAACCCACTCGTAGAATGCTAACTAGCCAGTTAATAGCTAGCTTGCTAGCCAGCCAGACATCTAATAGATAGCTCGCTAGATAGTTAGTGAGCCAGCTACATAGCTAGTAGATAATAATAATAATAATCTATTTCATTCCTAAGCCCCTGTCAAAACTCTCAAGGTCACTTTACAGTCACAGGATCAGTTTTTCTGTGGGTAAGCAGCGGCAGCCACACACGCCAGCGTTCACTCAACCCACGCATAGAAAGCTAACTAGCCAGCTAATAGCTAGCTTGCTAGCCAGCCAGATATCTAATAGATAGTTGGCTAGCGAGCCAACTACATACAGTGCCTTGCAAAGGTATTTGGACCTCTTGAATCTTGCAACCTTTCGCCACATTTCAGGCTTCAAACTTAAAAATATGAAATTTAATTTTTTTGTCAAGAAGCAACAACAAGTGGGACACAATCGTAAAGTGGAAGAAACGTTTATTGGATAATTTAAACTTTTTTAACAAAAAAAAACAACTGAAAAGTGGGGCGTGCAATATTATTCGGCCCCTTTATTTTTAGTGCAGCAAACTCACTCACTCAGAACAGGGGTGCCCAAACGTTTTCCTGTGAGGGCCACATAACTTTTCCCTTCTGTGATGGGGGGCTGGTGTTAATTTGTAACAGAAAAAATGTGACGATCGTAGGGGAGCTTAATTTTTTTTTTCCTTCCAGAAAGCCACACACAACCAAACAACCTTTTCCAGGTTCTTTACAGAAAAAAGTCAGGAAACAAATAATCAGAATCAGAATACCTTTATTCGTCCCGCAATGGGGAAATTTGCAGTCCACAGCAGCAATTGAAGAGGGATGGGGTTGGGGTGGGAGTGAAAGGATAGAAAACAAGATATTCTAAGCATAACAAAATAAAAATGTCAACTGTATACTGTGCAAATGTAGATGTGCAAAAAACGTTCTATAAACAAGACTGTACATAGTGCAGAATCAAGAAATGCATTTAGATATATTGCAACAACCCATATTTACAAGTGTCCAGTTTTTTGTTTTTTTTTTCCCACATGTGATCATTGGAATTGTGAAGCCTGACAGCAGTCGGTAGGAACGACTATTTATGGAATAAATAATAACTAAATAACCCCCTCTGAGTTCTTCACAGAAAAAAATTAAATAACACTTTATGAAATAAATAACTAAATAACTCTCTGGGTTCTTCATAGAAAAAACAGGAAATAAATACAGTAAAGTCTCGTTATATCGATATTCAAGGGAGTCCGAAAAAATATCGATATAACCGGGACTATCGATATATCCGACCCTGTTTGCATGTAATTTTCTCCGTGCGTGCATAGAAATAGTATCGATATAACCGGGACTATCGATATATCCGATATCGATATAACGAGACTTTACTGTAACACTATTTATGAAATAAATAACTCTCTGGGTTCTTCATAGAAAAAAAAGGCATGATACATTAACTTTCTGTTGTGCCATGCACAATCTTAACAGATAAAAGTTCAGCTCAGTTGTCAGAGCAGAATCTCTCTGACACGTATGAGCACTCTCTTAAAGTTGTTGCGTTCCTTCGTAGGTTCCAGTAGGCTTGTTTTCAGAAAGTCCCACCCCCAGTTCGTGACATCACGCCAAGTCGTCTTGCCTTGCTCAAGAAACAAAACAATGGGCTCACAGAGTTCAGATTGGGAGAAGATGCTTTCTTGTAACTCATCCAGTTGTGAATATGATTCAAATACAGTAGTTCTGAAGAGGAAAGCATACATTTTTGCAATCGATTAAAGGAGTCCTCGCATATCAAATTGAGCCATCAATGAGCAATGTAGTGTTCGAGAAAATGCAAATGATGGCGCCCAAGCTCTTTGGAAATGGGCTGATTGGCCTACTGGAAATTTGTCAGCGAATATCAAATAGTAGTAGTCTTGGTGCAACACACAACCATTGCATTATTTATGTGTTTTCCTTCAAATTTCGCCATCAACGCGGATCGACACGAAGTTTTCAGACCAAACAAAGTAACGCAAAATGCATTGTGTGTCGTTTTCTCGGTCAGGGGCGTTCCAAATGTGACGTTGCGTAGGGGATTGTCATCAACTCGAAAACAAGACTTCCTGAATATTCAGCGCTAGTCTTAAAACGTAAAATAT
The DNA here is from genome assembly GCF_051943395.1 of Hippocampus bargibanti. Classification (NCBI taxonomy): domain Eukaryota; kingdom Metazoa; phylum Chordata; class Actinopteri; order Syngnathiformes; family Syngnathidae; genus Hippocampus; species Hippocampus bargibanti. Next base: position 3,010,627 of record NC_142743.1, on the reverse strand, counting down.
AGCTATATGCGGTGGAATCTTTGTAAAATACGCTCAGTAGAAGTCATTTGAAGTGATTTTACAAATTATGGACGCAACTTGTCCGGGGGCGTCGGTTGTCCTTTAAGGACACTTTAGAATCACAGACAAGCATAGATACAATAATAAATAAAATAGAATTCTAAATGGAGACAAGAGATAAAGCTACACAGAAAATGCCATTTTAAACAGGTGGCTTTTGAGATGGGATTTGAAGGGGAGGAGAATCCATGTTACCAATGTTGGGAGGAGGTGAGAGTTGCAAAGTCGGAAAAAAGCAACCGAGTTGGCAATGTAGAAACGCTTCCCACCCTTGTGGTGTTTGTGTGCTCGCAGCGTCTCCACGAAGGCGTCCTTAGAGATTTGGAGCGCGTCGAGCGCAAGAAGGAGAACGTCCGGCGCCTGGAGGTCAACAGGAAGTTAAGCGCTCACCTGGAAGAGGAGCGGCGGCGGCGGGAGGCCCAACGCTGACACCCACTTCGCCGCGCCTCAAGATGGACGGCGAGGACGAGGCGGCGTGCACCTCGGAGGGCCTGGAGGAGGGCGAGGTGGAGGGCGAGACGCTGCTGATGGTGGAGTCGGAGGAGCGGGCTTCGCTGGACCTGTCGCACGACCACAGCGGCGACTCCCTGGCCAGCGAAGGCGGCGAGGAGCCCGACGCCGGCTGGGCCTGCGACCGCTTGGCCTTCTACTGCGAGCGCTGCCACAAGTGGATCCCCGCAGGTGCGCACCGTTTTTTTCTCAGACCCTTTTCACATCATTTTACATAATTTTTGGTAGTTAATTAATTTAAGCAACAAAAAAAACAAACAAACTGAGGAGCCATTTGGGAGCCAAAAGAGCCAGATCTTTTTAGTGAGCCAAGCCAAAAGAACCGGCTCTCTGAAAGGCGCCGAAGTTCCACATAAATAAAGACTACTACAGTGAGACCTCAACTTACGAACTTAATTGGTTCCCAGACAGAGTGTGTAAGGCGAAAAGTGTGTATCTAAAAAAAAAAATCCCATAGGAAACCATTAAAATGGGAATAATCCGTTCCCGGGTTTCCATAAAATATACTTTTCAATCGATATTAAGTAAGCCTTAAATACTACACACAACATACCTTATTCTATGTATCGATATAAATGTGCTATTGAGATTGTAAAATGAAAGAAATGACACTGCATTGTATGAAAGAAAGTCACTTTATTTACATTTGTGATGGTCATTGATGGCTTGATGGAATGGATTGGATTGAATTGGATTTGCCTTTATTAGTCTCACAGTGGAGAAATTTACATTTCATGTAAATGAATGGCCTTGGAGGTCCGAGGTCAAAGGGAATTGCTGTTTGGAAAGAGTCACATTCCATAAGGACTGTAATTAAAGAAATAAACTGTGCTATAATATAAAGTCGTTTTATTTACCTTTATGATGGTCATTGATGGCTTGATGGAATGGTGTTGGAGGTCGAAGGTCAAAGGGAATTGCTGTTTGGAAAGAGAGGCACATTACATGAGGACTGTAATTAAAGAAATAAACTGTGCTGTAAAATAAAGTTTTATTTACCTTTTTGATGGTCGTTGATGGCTTATGGAAGGAGAGTCACCTTCCATAAGGACTGTTGATAACTTAACCTCTGGTGTGGCTTCTCTTCTTTTTTCTTTGGAGACTCCTCATCATTTTTGCTGATTAAAAAGCTCTTAATTGACACCTGTTGCTTTCTGACTTGTAAGGTCTTACGAAGCTGAGGCATCACATTATTGTTCATCATGTTGATGATTGTCATAGCCACAGTCTTTTCTGAATCGAACTGTTCGGTAAAAGCCTGCACATCATTCCACTTTGCCAACATTGCCTTGATGAGCTCACTTGATGCTGCAGCCATCTCCTCCTCAGATGTTCTGTTACTGGCTTTAAGATCCTCAATAAGCGTTGAACTTCCAGGTTGGCGCATGCAATATCGGCGTGAATTAGCCGTGCTTTCTCGCATAAAATAGCTTTACTCACGCTGTCGCCGGATAGCTGCTTTTCGTGAATCCAAATTAACAGAAGTTTTTCAACTTCTTGGATTGCCCGAGACCGTCGCTTTGAGAGCACGGAAACACCTTTTGCAACAGACGCACCTTTGATGGCTTTTCTGTTCTGGAGAATAGTAGCAATGGTTGACTTAGCATAGCCGTGCTCGGGCACTAAATAACACAAACACACACCTCATTCGTGGTTTTCAATTATCATCTTCTTCTCAGCGACTTTGTGTCTTCTTGGGCTGAACACGAGCCTGTGGTGGGTTTTTTTTTTGTCCCATCATAGTAAAATTATCAGCAAAAAGCTCCAAGTAGGCGATCGACGTGTGCATTCAATGAGAGGGGGTGTGGAAAGTAGCGCCGGCTGGAGTGCTGTTCGGTCGTGTGCTTCCGCCGAAGATCACTCTGCCAGATCCGAAGGTCGTGTGCTTGATGGACCAGCCCTGGTGGGTGTGTATTATGAAAATAGTGCTTATTATAAGTTTTAATTTTCATAAATTTGACGTTCGTAAGATGAAAAGTTCGTAATATAAGGTGTTCGTAGGTTGAGATCTCACTGTATTTGATTCTAGTAGACACAAATTCCCAGCAGACAAATCAGCCCATTTCCAACGGAGCTTGGCGCCATCTCGTTCATTTTCTGGGACACTACATTTCAGTCCAGATGCCTCAAAATGACATTGATTCTCGAGCAAGGCAACGAACAAGGGGGCGGGACCTTCTGAAACTGGCCATTTCTGGTTTCATTTTGAAGTAGTTTTTGCACTTTAAGTCATTTTTATTGGTGTTTTGCATTTGACTAAAAATATCAGCCTGCGTAAATGACAACCGGCAACATTTTTTTTGTTTTCTAACTGACATCAGAAAGACGTTTTATAGCATCTAAAATACACAAAACATGGACGTAGGCTGATATTTTAGTCAAATGCAAAAATGACTGAAAGTATGCTAAAATAGCAAAAAAATTGAGCTGCGAATTGAGGATTTTCAGAAAGTCCCGCCCCCAGTTCGTCACGCCACGCACAAAAATGGACAAAATCCGACTTCAACGGACAGTTAGGACGGCGGAAAAAATCATTGGCACCGCCCTGCCCACTCTCGAGGACTTGCACACTGCAAGAATCCAAACTAGGGCTCGGAAAATCCTACTGGACCCTCTGCACCTTGCCCACCACCTTTTCCAGCTACTCCCCTCAGGCAGGCGCTACCGATCCATGTGTACCAAATCCAGCAGACATTTAAACAGCTTCTTCCCCCAAGCCATTAACTCTTTGAACTCTTTCAACAGTAGCCCAAATGGTAGCAATTTTTTGATGATGATACTAGTGCAGCGTGTTCTACCGGAAACAAAATTCCTTGTGTGTTCTACATACTTGGCAATAAAGACGATTCTGATTCTGATTTAATTTATGCACAAGATGAGAAGTTGCAGTCTTCCTCGAGGCATATATTCTACCTGTCTTAATCACCTGTCGTTAGATAATTTTAAATTGGCCGCATCTTAGCCCAGGGTTGAAAGTTTTCTATCGTGAATTTACGACATGATCTGATTTCAGCTCATCTCCACGGCAACCAGCCCAGCTACCTGAAGGGCGACAACTTCTTCAAGTTTGTGTGCCGCGACTGCTCCGAGGACGGCAAGGAGAGCTTCGAGCGAATGCGCCTCACCTGGCAGCAGGTTTTCCCCCCCCGCCCCCCTTCCGGCACGATCGATCGATCGGCCGCTGACGTGGCTTTGTGCACAGGTGGTCATGCTCGCCATGTACAATCTGTCTCTGGCGGGAAGCGGACGCCAAGGCTACTTTCGCTGGAAGGAGGACATTTGCGCCTTCATCGGCCGCCACTGGAACTTCCTCCTGGGGTCCAGGTGGCTTCCCATCGCCGTTTTCCGTCGCCCAACCCCCTTTTAATAATAATAATAATAATAATAATAATAATGATAATAATAATAATAATAATGATAATAATAATTCATTTCATTCATCAGCGCCTTTCAAAACTCTCAAGGTCACGTCATTCATTCTTCAGCACTTGCTGTACCCTCTTTGTGACATGAAGCAGTTCTAAATGAAAGAGAAGAGCATCAAAGCGTTCTTTTCAGCAGTGGATCAGGGACGTCGTGGTGAAATGTGCACGTCAGCTACAAGCTAAATGTTTCAAAGCAAACACCAAGCAAACTGTCGCATCCATTGACCAAAAGTCCCACGTCAATCCGCTTCAATTCCAAGCCACGACAGTTCCCCATACGCATTGGCGCTCTGCGACATTCCTCCCATTCAAAAACAGTGCTGGCATACTATAGTAATATATAATAATACATTTCATTTCATAAGCGCCTTTCAAAACTCTCAAGGTCACTTTAAAGTCACAGGATCAGTTTTTCTGTGGGTGAGCAGCGGCAGCCACACGCGCAAGCGTTCACTCAACCCACTCGGAGAAAGCTAACTAGCCAGTTAATAGCTAGCTTTCTAGCCAGCCAGATATTTACTAGCTAGCTCGCTAGATAGTTAGTGAGCCAGCTAATATAATAATAATAATAATAATAATAATAATCCATTTCTAATTTAAAACAGATTCTTATCTTACAGACAGTGTATTGTCGGTGTTGAAATACCTGGCATGTTAAATCAGATATCAAGTAGACAGGTAGAAATTAATACAACTAATAATCATTTCATTTCTAAGCGCCTATCAAAACTCTCAAGGTCACTTTACAGTCACAGGATCAGTTTTTCTGTGGGTGAGCAGCGGCAACCACATGCGCCAGCGTTCACTCAACCGGGAATAACTCAAATAAATTAAGTTAGCTAGCTAACTAATAGATAGCAGGCTAGCTAGTTAGACAGCTAATAGATAGCAAATAGGTAGCCAGCAACAGTGACCCCGTTCAACCGGGAATAACTCAAATAGCTCAAGTTAGCTAGCTAGCTAATAGATAACTAATAGCTACCTAGTTAGTTAGACAGCTAATAGATAGCAAATCGGTAGCTAGCTAGGTAGCCAGCAACGGTGACCTCGTTCAACCGGGAATAACTCAACAATAGATCAAGTAGCTAGCTAGCTAATAGATAACTAATAGATAGCTAGCTAGTTAATATAGTGTAGATGTCAGTGTGTATTTACATATTTGAATGTTTATGTGGTACTAAAACTCAATATTCTGCGGGTCCTGGCATTTGAGTGAAAATGACAAAAACCCTGGCACTGGAGTGGACACATTTGATAATCAGATAATCAGTAAAAAAATGTTTAAAAAATTAAGAACAGGAATTAATAACACTTAACATTTGAATAATAATAATACATTGCATTTATAAGTGCCTTTCAAAACTCTCAAGGTCACTTTTCAGTCACAGAATCAGTTTTTTTTGTGGGTGAGCAGCGGCAGCCAATAACTCAAATAGATAAAGTTAGCTAGCTGGATAATAGCCAGTTAGATAGATAATAGATAGCCAGATAGCTAATAGCTAGCCAGCTAGATAGCTAATAGCTAACATATAGATAGCTAGTTAGGTAGCCAGCTAGATAGCTAGTTAGCAAATAGATCTCAAATAGATGTGTAGCCATGTAGCCAGCAAGATTAGCTAGCTAACAGATAACTACTAGATAGATAGCTTGATAGATAGTTAATAGATAGCATATAAATAGCAAATAGATAACAATATAATAATACATTTAATTTCTAAGCGCCTTTCAAAACTCAAATATTCTATATCTTTTGTTGAGATGTTTTAAGAGTTACTTTTTTGTAGTGAGGTCAACTGCACGTTTTATTTGGATTAAATTTTGGACATTCAGGCCCAAGCAATCAGATTTTTTTTTTTTTCCACCCAGATTTTTGTCACACAAAGTGAGCTTTTGAAACCCCCCGCAGGAAAAAGACGTCCACCTGGTGGAGCACGGTGGCGGGCTGCCTATCGGTGGGCAGTCCGGCTTTCTTCCGTTCGGGGGCCCAGGAGTTCAGCGAGCCGGGCTGGTGGAAACTGGTTCACAACCGACCCCCCACCCTGCGGACCCAACCCCACAAGGCAGCCCCAAAGGTTAAAGGTGAGCCGGCGGCGGCCGGGTTTTCGCCGCAGTTCCCTCACCTGACGGCATCGCGGCAGGCGCCGCCTGCAAAATGGAGGCCGCCGTGGCGGTGGAAGGCTTGCGCAAGAGGGGGGGTGGCGCCAGGAACCCGGTGGAGACGGCCACGCAGCTGAAGGAGAAGCGCTCCCGCACGCAGGAGGCCAAAGACATCCGGCGGGCGAAGAAGGAGGCGGGATTTAGCGAGCGGGGGGCCGTCAAAGCTGGCAGGGGCGGAGCTTCGGGGCGGCGCCACCCCCCCGAAGCCCCCCTGGAGAAGGGCGAGGTGGTGGATTTCTCCTCCGGCAGTTCTTCGGACAGGACCACCCCGTCGCCGTCGCCCTCGCCTGACTTGTCGGCACCCGGGACGCCCGCCTCCCACTCGGCCACGCCCAGTCTGCTGTCGGAGGCCGACCTCATCCCGGACGCCATGCCCCCCCACGCCCTCTTTCACGGTAAGACCCCCAGCGCCGACGCGTTTTTTAATCATAATTCATTTCATTTCTAAGCGCCTTTCAACTCAAGGTCCGGGTTGAGTGAACGCTGGCGCGTGTGGCTGCCGCTGCGCACCCACAGAAAAACATATTAGCTATCTATTAGCTAGCTAGCTTTCTATCCATTTGAGTTACTTCCGGGTTGAGTTAACGCTGGCGCGTGTGGCTGCCGCTGCGCACCCACAGAAAAACATATTAGCTATCTATTAGCTAGCTAGCTTTCTATCCATTTGAGTTACTTCCGGGTTGAGTTAACGCTGGCGCGTGTGGCTGCCGCTGCGCACCCACAGAAAAACATATTAGCTATCTATTAGCTGTCTAGCTATCTATTAGCTAGCTAGCTTTCTATCCATTTGTGTTACTTCCGGGTTGAGTGAACGCTGGCGCGTGTGGCTGCCGTACTGTAAAGCGACCAAGGTTTTTTGGCATCCAGACGACGACGAGTTGGAGGCAGACGGCGCCATCGACCCCGGCACAGAGGACACCCCCCCGCCCGCCGCCGCGGCACGCAACAAACTCCGCCTGGCGCCGCCCAACGTCAAGCGGGAGGCGGACAGCGACGAGCACGACGAGGAGGGCGGGGCCCCGCGGCTCGCCGCCGGCCACAAGAGGTCGGCGGGCTGCGACCAGAGGGGCGAGGCCCCGGCGGCTTCCCGCCACACCCTCATCGGTCCGTACGGCGAGCGGACGCTGCGGCGCCGCCTGGACGCGTGCCCGTTGGCGCTGGCCGTGGCGCCGCAGGCCCGCCGCCTGCGCCGCAAGCTGACGGTGCGCCAGGCCAAGCGGCGCCAAGGACTCCCCCTGCTGGACATCGACCGCGCGCTCAGTCTGGTGGGAGGGGTCTACGGCGGGGAGGCGGGTGGAGGCGGTGCCGCCGCCGCCCCCCAACTGCGGGTCCTGGACCGCTTCCAGGTGAGGGTTGTACTGGACGGCGGCGCCCGCCCCCGCCCACTTGGCCAACGCGCATCTCCTCCGCAGGTCAAAGGTCGGCCTGGCGGCGCCGCCCCCTCACCGCGCCTCGCTTTCGGCTGCCGCCTGACCGGCACCGACGGCGCTTCGGAGCAAAGCGTCAAGAGCCCGTACACGTCCCGCCTCCTCAAACCTTACATCAGGTAAGAGCGGTGCTTCCCGGTGGCTTCCCGGCGGCTTCCCGGCGGCTCACCTTCAACCTCGCGGCACTCCGACAGGCGCGACTACGAAAGCCGTCCCCTGAAGATGCGCCTGCTGGCGGAGATCCGGGCGCACGTTCACCGCCAGGACCCAGACTGGACCCCCCAGGCCGACGCCCCCCTGGACTACTGCTACGTGCGGCCCAATCACATCCCCTCGGTCAACGCCATGTGCCGCCATGCTTTCTGGCCGGGTAATAATAACAATTTCTCCACTACGAGACTAATAAAGGCGAATAGATAGCAAGCTAGTTAGCTAGCTAGATAGGTAGCTAGAGAGCACATCTTGTGCAGGTGTGCCTCGGGTTTACTTCCGGGCCTCCTGAACAGGAAAGCCGACGGGCGGGGCCCGTTGCCCTACCTGGTGGTGACCGACCTTTGCCCCCTCCAGGAGTGGACCTGTCGGAGTGCCTGCAGTACCCCGACTTCAGCGTGGTGGCGCTGTACAAGAAGGTAGTGGTGGGCTTTGGGTTCATGGTGCCCGACGTAAAGTACAACGAGGCCTACGTCTCCTTCCTGCTGGTGCACCCCGAGTGGCGGCGGGCGGGCATCGGGACCTTCATGGTCTACCACCTCATCCAGGTGAGGCGTGCGGACCCCTCCAATATGGCCGCTACGAGGCGGGTTGTAACTGTGTGTGTCCCCCCCCCCCAGACGTGCATGGGCAAGGACGTGACCTTGCACGTGTCGGCGAGCAATCCCGCCATGTTGCTGTACCAGAAGTTTGGCTTCCAGGCCGAGGAGTACATCCTGGACTTTTACGACAAGTACTACGCGCTGGACAGCAGCGAGTGCCGCCACGCCTTCTTCCTGCGATTGCGACGCTGACCCCGCCCTCAACCAATAAAAAGTTAGTCCCACCTCTGCCATTTTGTTTTATTTTTCTCCACCAGCGTGTCCCCAGAAGCGTTTCAGAGGGCGGGGCCCCGTACAAGTTGCGCCACATCGTCGGCGACGCCCACCTCGTACGGTGTCAGGCCGGCGCCGTTGCAGCTGAAAAAGAAAGACAATGGCGGCGTGGGGAGGGGGGGGGCACATTCGGCGAGGCCGTCTTGACGGTTTGCTAACCTGAGGAGAACTTCGGCGCAGGCCAGTCCTTCCGCCCCTCGAGCGGCGATCTCGTGCAGCGCCGTGGTGTTCTTCCTGTTGGGTCACAGGTCAGGGGTCAATCTCATAATAATAATAATAATAATAATAATCATTTCTAAGCGCCTTTATATAATAATTAATAATAATAATAATGTCACTTTACAGTCACAGGATCGGCAGCGGCAGCCACACACGCCAGTGTTTACTCAACCCAGAAGTAACTCAAACAGATAGAAACCTAGCTCACTAGCTAATAGATAGCTAGAAAGTTAATAGATAGCTAGCTAGATAGCTAATGTTTTTCTGTGGGTGAGCAGCAGCAGCCACACGCACCAGAGTGCACTCAACCCGGAAGTAACTCAAAAAGATAGAAAGCTAATAGATAGCTAGCTAGATAGCTAATATGTTTCCTGGCGCAAACAGCCAGGTAGCTAGCTATATAGCTAATAAATAGAAAGCTAGATAGATAGCTCAAAACTGGCCGTGGCGGGAGGGAAGCCGACCCCCTCCCCCCGAAAGTGTGTCACCTCCAACCCCCCCGCCAGGGCTATTCCAAGTTTTGACCCCTCCTGTTTGGTCCCATGGCCTTTTTTCATCCCGTTCATTCCGCCCCCTTTCATCAAGCGCAACGGCGGCGTCTTACAGGCCAGATTGCCGGTTGATGTCGGCGCCCCTCTGCAGTGGAAGGGGCAGGACGGCGTGATGCCCATTGACGGTGGCGGAGCGGGCGTCGTCGCCCACCGCCGCGAAGACCAGCGTTAAGCTGACCTCTCGCCCGTCTTGTTGAAGCGCCGCCGAAGTCATCTGAGGGGAGGAGGAGACGGCAAGTGGCAGGAAGTGACGGGCCAGTGGCGGGAAGTGAGGGGTAGTGACGGGCAAGTGGCTGAGAGCCAACGACGGCTTGGATCGTACCCGTCCGAGGCGAGGCTCTCCCAACAGAGTCCTGAAGGGGGCGTCGTTGTGGGCAAAGCTCCTCAGGTGAGCGCACACGTGATCCACTTGTTTCCTCCAGTAACCTGATGGACATTTGCCCCCCCCCCCCCCCCATGACGTCATCGAGAGTGTGGATCACGTCACGCCACCGCCACTTGTCCAAAGGTCCGACCTCTTCCCGGGCTGACGGCGGTGGGCGGCGGGCGCCCTTGACGGGTCCCAGCTGGTCTGTTGATGGGAGGCCGAGGCGTTCCCGAGGTCTGCGTGTGGCACTCGGCGGTGGGCGGGCGGGCCTGCGGGCGCCCGCAAACACGTTAGCGGGACCACCCGGAGGTGCGCCCGCTAGCTCGCTCACCTGGGAAGCTGAAGCGCCCGTGTTAGCGGCGGGGTCCTGGAAGCGGCCGCAGACGTCGCAGGAGGTCGCCCGGGGGTCAGCGCTCGCCCCGCAGAACATGCAGTCGACTGCACGCTTGCACTGCCGACCGCACCCTCCCTTTTGTTACGGACAAGTGCTGAACTTGCGTCCGCCATTCGAGAGCCTGCGCACCTTAACGTCGCCCCGGTTGAGAGGTCCGCACGTGGGGCACGACAGCTTGGCCATGTGTGAGTCCTGCGCACAGGGGGCGTTCTCCCCCTCCAATCTCATCTGCGGCATCACAAAATAATAATAATTAATTTCATTTCTAAGCACCTTTCAAAACTCTCAAGGTCACTTTACAGTCACAGAATCAGTTTTTCTGCAGGTGAGCAGCGGCAGCCACACGCGCCAGCGTTCACTCAACCCAGAAGTAACTCAACTAGATAGAAAGCAAGCTAGCTAGCTAACAGAACGCTAGATAGCTAGCTAACTAGATAGCTAATATACCTTACTCAAATAGCTAGCTAGTTATATTGCTAATAGCTAGCTAGATAGCTAATATGTTTCCTGACCCGTCCAGTTGCAAATAGTTGAAGAGTTGCTAGCGTGCCCAGATAAAAAGGCAAATGTCAATCACAAGAGCTGTCTGTTGCCATGGTAATCACTGTCTTGATCACAATCAAGCGTCAGACAGGCTGAAAAACGCCATTGGACCAAACAGAGTAATAATCCATTTCATTTCTAAGCGCCTTTCAAAACTCTCAAGGTCACTTTACTGTCACTGTATCAGTTTTTCTGCAGGTGAGCAGTGGCAGCCACACACACCAGCGTTCACTCAACCGGAAGTAACTCAAATAGAAAGCTAGCAAGCTAGCTAATACATAGCTAATAGGTAGCTAGCCAGACGCTAGCTAGATAGCCAGACAGCTAATGGATAGCTAGCGAGATAGCCACCCAGCTAGCCAGATAGCGAATAGATAGCAAATAGGTGGTACTTGGTACTCAAGATGCAGACGACATGTTTAGACGGAGCGCCGTCACCAGACATTTTCAAAATTCACAATCAATTCATTGGAATTAACTAATTCACTGCCATTCCCCAATTTATTCGGGATTAAAAGGGCATACATATAGAAGGTGTGTGCGTTTGGGTGCGCATGCGCGTGCCCTACCGTGTGCAGGCGGGTGTCACACGTCAAACAGCGAGACATGTCAGCCGGGGTGCCTCTTCCACAACACGCACACAAAATGTGAGCCTGACACACAAGCACAATTTATCTCAAATGGGGCGCGCTGGGGTCAGCGCTCCACGTGTGTGCGTTAATGTTGGGAGCACACAGACCTGTTTGGGGGGGAGCACTTTTTGCTGTTTGGCGGCAGTCTGGCCTCTGGAACGCACGTGAGCGTTGACTGGAACCGGAGCGTGGCACCACATGCAACATGGCGGCTAACACTCGCACACAAAGGCATGACAGTGAGACATAATCAATTATCTTAATCTGCGGCATGCAGTACCTCTTCTCCATCAGCAGGGGGCCTCGTGTACGGTGCCAAAGTGCCGCACATCACACAGAAAATTGGCCAACTGCAAAGGCAAACATTTAATATTTATAATATTAAACATTCTTATTATTTCACATTCTTATTCTGACACACACACGCGCGCACACATTCGATGGCGGACGTCATTTCCGTTCTAGCATATTTTGGGTGTTTTTACAAACGCTAACGTGCATGAAAAAGCGCGACTGTGACATAATATAAAAATAAATAATAAGGTTGCTTTACAGTCACAGGATCAGTTTTTCTGTGGGTGAGCAGCGGTAGCCACACGCGCCAGCGTTCACTCAACCCAGAATAATTCAAAACAATAGAAAGCTATCTGGCTAATAGAATGCTAGATAGCTAGCTAATAGCGTATCATACCTCTGAAGATGGAGGCTACTGATTCGCTGTGGCGACCCCTTGAAGGGAAAAGCCGAAAGGAAAAGAAGAAGATAGCTAGCTAATATGTTTTTCTGTGGGTGAGCAGCGCCAGCCACACGCGCCAGCGTTCACTCAACCCGGAAGTAACTCAAATGGATAGAAAGCTAGCTTGCTAATAGGTAGCTAGACAGCTAATAGATAAATAGCTAATATGTTTTTCTGTGGGTGACCAGTGGCAGGCACACGTGCCCGCGTTCACTCAACCCGGAAGTAACTCAAATGGATAGAAAGCTAGCTAGCTATATTCTCTAACAAGCGAGGGAGAGTTTGGTTTAGCTTGGGTTGTTCCAGAGAGTCCGGGAGCGGATCTTACCTGGGGAGGCGATCCTGCGGAGCCACGCGAGGACTCGACAGGGATCCGCCGCTGGCCGTCACCTTTGACCCTGAACAACAAAAAGCTTGGCATAAACTCGGCACAGCAACGGGTGCCGTCACTGAGCTAGCCAGTTAGCATTAGCGCATTTATATGCAAACAAGCTGGTTAAATATCTCAACCTTGAGGCCCACGCCTCGTGGCGCCGTCGTCACGGAAACCTTGGCCCGGACTCGCCTCCTGGAAGGCAAGAGGGGGTTGTAGTGGGGCGGCTGATTGATCAACTGCACGCTTGATGGAGCGATTGATTGGATGACCTGTTCCGAAGGCTCCGCCTCCCGGACAATGAAGACTTTGGTGACGGTGGCGCTCTGGCGGCCATCGCTGTCGATGGAAAACGACACTAGTGGTCAGCTTAGCTTGGAAGCGCTGCGGCTGCGTTAAAAGGCGGCTGTCAAAGCCGTGGCCCGATTTTGTTTCTCACTAAAATTGCAACATTGGCTGCGAAAATCTCCTTCGCCTTCAACTCATTCACTGCCATTCACAAATTGATTTTGCCTCAAATATTAATAGTTATCTATTTGCTAGCTAATAGCTATCTATTCGCCGGCTAATGACTATCTGTTTGCTGGCTAATGGCTATCTGTTCGTTGGCTGATGGCTATCTTTTTGCTGGCTAGTTGCTAGCTATTAGCTACCTATTCACTAGCTATTAGCTATCTATTCGCTAGCTAGCTAGCTTGCTATCTATTTGAGTTACTTCAGGGTTGAGTGAACGCTGGCGCATGTGGCTGCCGCTGCTCACCCACAGAAAAAACGTAAACTGTGACTGTAAAGTGACCTTGAGAGTTTTGAAAGGCACTTAGAAATTAAATGGATTATTATTATTCCCAAATTGGTTCGCGATTGTTTTTTTTTTTTTTTTTCATGCTCGGGTGCTGATAAAGCGCTGGTCCGACCTCTGACAATATTTTCTCATTCCACGAGGGGGCAGCATTGTCTTTTTTTCCATGGTAAGCGCTATATCAACCAATATGTATATATTGCATTGTATTTTGGACAGCTGCCCCCATTTCAAGCTCATGTAACTCCAGACCCATATCATTTAGGAATCAACTCTTTTCTAAGGTTTCTAACGCTATACTGAATGTTGATGTCGTTCTAAAAGTCAATATTGTGCGGGTCCTGGAATTCAAGTGACAGTGACAAAAGCCCTGGCACTGGAGTGGACACATTTACGGCACATTGTCTGGCAGGGAATGAGTTAAAAGCGTTGTTGCCAGCCTTTTGGGTCTTGGGCGTCAATTTGGGCTGACGTGCTGTCCAGCCGTCAAAATGGCCACCAAGAGGAGACGGGAAGCGGGCGCCACCTTTGGCTTTGCAATGGCGGCGGGTGCGAGAGCAGGCGCGGGTGACGTCACGCTACCTGGTGGCGGCCACAGCTCGCACGCACACTCGGCCGCCGGGCAGAGGGAAAGGCGAAAGGTAGCGCCGGCCGCCGCTTCCCGAACCCCAAGGCGCCTCGCCCGCCGGCTTGGAGCCATCCAGCGTGTAGAGAAGATGTGCCTCGCCCGTGTCTGCCACAGCACACACGCACAAAAACACATGGCGAGCACAATCACGTCTTTGCCGCGTCCCGCAAACTTTTCCAATCGATAGATCGATTCAGGCCTCAAGTCAACTTTGACGGCCGCTCCCGCCGTTGGCGAATCGGGAACGGTTGCGGTCCTCCCAATCATCCGTCTGGCTCTCTATCTGGCTAGCTAGCTAGCTAGCTATCTAGCTGGATATCTAGCTTGCTATCTATTTAATGTCTATTTACTGTCTATTAGCTATATAGCTGGCTATCCATTTGCTGTCTATTAGCTATCAAGCTGGCTATCTCGCCGGCTACATAGATAGCTATCTATTATCTATCTGGCTGGGTAGCTAGATTGCTATCTATTTGCTGTCTATTAGCTATCTGGTTGGTTATCTAGCTGACTACCTAGCTTACTATCTATTTGATGTCTAGTTACTGTCTCTTAGCTATCTAGCTGGGTATCTCGCTGGCTACATAGCTAGCTATCTATTTGCTGTCTATTAGATATCTAGCTGGGTATCTCGCTGGCTACATAGCTAGCTATCTATTTGCTGTCTATTAGCTATCTGGCTGGGTATCTAGCTGGCTACCCAGCTTGCTCTCTATTTACTGTCTATTAGCTACCTAGCTGGCTATCTGTTTGCTGTATATTAGCTATCTAGCTGGCTATCTCGGTGGCAACCTACCTAGCTATCTATTTGCTGTCTATTAGCTATCTAGCTGGCTATCTATTTGCTGTCTATTAGCTATCTGGCTGGATATCTAGCTTGCTACCTAGCTAACTGTCCATTTGCTGTCTGTTAGCTGTCTATTAGCTATCTGGGTGGGTATATAGCTGGCTACCTAGCTTGCTATTTATTTGCTGTCTATTTACTGTCTATTAGCTATCTAGCTGGCTATCTCTCTGGCTACCTAGCTTGCTAGCTATTTGATGCCTATTAGCTATATGGCTGGCTAGCTATTAGCTGGCTAGTTAGCTTTCTATGAGTGGCTTGAGTGAATGCTGGCGCGTGTGGCTGCCGCTGCTCACCCACAGAAAAACTGATCCCGTGACTGTAAAGTGACCATGAGAGTTTTGAAAGGCGCTTAGAAATGACATGGATTATTATTATTATTGCCGACTCGCCAATGGAAGCCGCCACTTTCTCGCTTTGCTTTGTTTCTCCTCCAGTCATTCCTCACGTACCCACCTGACTGAATGCAAATAAGCGTGTTGGTGTCAATGTGGTTCTTTGAGGTGGATTTGTCCCGCTGCATGATGGGAATAATGCGCGGCGCCGCCACCGACCCCGCTGTCATGGCGTCTGGGCTGTCAATCAAACCGATTTCAACAAGAAGTATTCACAAGAAGTGCTGCAAGAAGTGCTGCAATCGCCCCCGTCGGTGGTGATGACCATCTCTGGCTTTTATTGATTTATTTGTTATTTTTTTAAATGGTTAACTTACTGCGAGTCGAGGTTGAGCCACTTGAAAACCGACGAGCGCGTGAGCTGGTGGCTGTTGTGTGTGCGTCGCTCCGGCAACAGTCGTTTCTGACACTCTCAAGTGCATTCTGGCGGCTGATGCCAGAGGGCAGCCATCTTACGTTGCCACTTTGACGGACAGCTTCGCTTGGGCTTAGTATACAAACACGTTTCCAAGCGCCTGTTTTCTCCCGAGTTGGGACAACCGGCGTTACATTTTGCGTATGGTGAGAGGTGACTTACATATTCAAACCTCTGAAGATGGAGGGCCCTGATTCGCTGTGGCGACCCCCCCAGAGGGAAAAGCCGAAAGGAAAAGAAAGTAAGTTGGCGGTCCTGATGTGACGTGGGACAAATCCTTGAGTAGCACTCGGAGTTTTGCCCAACAAGAGACAATGTGTTTAAACACCACGGACGGCGAAACCAACACATTCAAATCACGATTGGCAACCCAAGATGGCCGCCACTCGCTTTACTTTTCGTTACGGTGAATCGGCGACATTGCACGCCGGTGACCTCGCGAACGGAGTTGAGAGGAGCACCCTCCTTGATAGGAAAAAGGTTATCTCGTAGAACGAAACGTGGCATTGCGCGATTGTCTTATTCGGTCCGAAAATGGTAAAAAAAATAATGGCATAGGTTTGGTCAGGCAACCTTTTCGACGCCCTCGTCGTTTGAGGACCTCTTCCTGCGATCTGTATTTGGCAGCTCACAACATTTTGCACGACGACAGCGTTAAAAACCATCCCGTATGACAGCTACGCCAACTCGCGGAAAGGGACGGTCATTCTTTACACAATTCAGCAACCGTTGGTGCGGTTGCAATCAGGCAATGTTTTGGGCGTCCCCCGCATGGCGTCATCTTGGAAGACCCCGGCCAGAGGGAACCATGGCCGGCTAACTGGCTAAAAGGCAATTCGGCGAGGATTAAAAAAAACGGCTTCTCTAGTGGCTGAGACTGCGTTCAAAATGTCCCAGGTCAAAGTGAAGAAGGAAACGAACAACTGTGACCCCGCCGAAGTTGAAAACAGGTCAGCGACTTTGTCTCTCGAGCTTTGAGCGAGCTTGCTTTCTATCTGTTTGAGTAACTTTCGGGCCGAGTGAAGGCTGGCGCGTGTGGCTGCCGCTGCTCACCCACAGAAAAACTGATCCTGTGACTGTGAAGCGACCTTGAGAGTTTTGAAAGGCGCTTATAAATGAAATGTATTATTATTATTTTATTATATAACTAATAGCTAGATAGCCACCCAGAGAGCTAAACAGCAAATAGATAGCTAATGGCAGCCACATTCACCAGCATTCACTCAACCCAGAAGTAACTCAAATAGATAGAAAGCCAGCTTGCCAACAGATAGCTAATAGATAGCCAGCTACATAGCTAGCCAGCCGGCTATATTGCTACATAGCTAATAGCTAGCTGGCTAGATAGCCGGCCAGTGAGCTAAACAGCAAATATCTAGCTAGCGGCAGTCACATTCACCAGCATTCACTCAACCAAGAAGTAACTCAAATAGATAGAAAGCTAGCTTGCGAACAGATAGCTAATAGATAGCCAGCTAGATAGCTAGCCAGCCAGCTATATTGCTATATAGCTATTAGCTACATAGCCGGCCAGGGAGCTAAATAGCTATCCAGCTGGATCAATAAATCAATAAATATTCACACTAAATGCTGATTTCATACCATCACGCCCCCCCATTTATTCGACTTGCGACAAGACGACTGGATTTATGATCAATTTTGAACATGAAATTAATGTTTGTTACCCCCAAATTGTTCACTACACTCATAATAATACATTTCATTTATAAGCGCCTTTTAAAGGCTGCATTATTATTATTATTATTATTATTATTATTATTATTATTATTATTATTATTATTATTAATAATAAATAGATAGAAAGCTAGCTAGCTAATAAATAGGTAGCCAGATAGTCAATAGCTATCCAGCTAGACAGCTAAAAGCTAGCCAGCTAGATATCGGATAGCTTCCGGGTTGAGTGAAGGCTGGCGCGTGTGGCTGCCGCTGCTCACCCACAGAAAAACTGATCCTCTGACTGTAAAGTGACCTTGAGCATTTTGAAAGGCGCTTAGAAATGAAATGTAGTATGATTATTAATTGAGCAGATGTCGATGAAAAGGTTTCTTCAGCCGTCGTCTGGACTACTTTGAAGGTGTCGGCCGTTTTCACTTCTTATCCAAGAGGCTTCGTCAGCACTTTGACGCAAGTGGCGCTCGCTGGTGTTTTTAGGATCCAGGCGCTGTGTCAGCAGTTCCCCCACGGCATCACGGACCAGGTGATCCAGAACGACATGCCGCACCTGGACGCTCAACAGAGGGCCGTCGCCATCAACAAGCTGCTCTCGCTGGTTGGTGCGCGGCCGCCGCCGCAGTCGCCGCGCGACCCCGGTCTCCGTCTGACCTCCGCTCGACCTGTGCCCCAGGGTCTCCTGGACCTGCTCCGGAATAGCGGCGGGCTCCTCTACAGGCTGAAGGACACGCAGAGCGCCAGGTGCGGCGGCAAGATGAAAGGTTCCGACAACCAGGAGAAGCTGGTCTACCAGATCATCGAGGACGCCGCCAACAAAGGTGGGCCGGGCGGCGAGTCGGCGTGCGAGCCGCCCGACTCGCCCGCCCACCCGCCCACTCGTCCGCAGGCATCTGGAGCCGCGACATCCGCTTCAAGAGCAACCTCCCCCTGACCGAGATCAACAAGATCCTCAAGAACCTGGAGAGCAAAAAAGTCATCAAAGCCGTCAAGTCTGTGGCGGTGGGCGCGACCGCCGCCATCTTGCGAACGGGCGGTTGGAAATGCGCCCAAAAACGGGCCCTTTTTGCGCGCAGGCGTCCAAGAAGAAAGTGTACATGCTGTACAACGTGCAGCCCGACCGCTCGGTGACGGGCGGCGCCTGGTACAGCGACCAGGACTTTGAGGCGGAGTTTGTGGAGGTTTTGAACCAGCAGTGCTTCAAGTTCCTACACAGCAAGGTAAGGAAGGTGGCGCGGTGGCGCCCGATTGCCCGCTAACGCGCCGACGCCTCAGGCCGAGTCGGCGCAGGACGCCAAGCAGGGTCCCCTGCTCCAGAGGAACGCCTCCTTTGCCACCTCGCACCAAGTCTGGAAGTACATCAGCGAGCTGGGCATCAGCAAGGTGGGTCGGCTCGCCGGGCCCCGCCCCCCGCCGGGCCCCGCCCCCTCACTTCCCACCTGGCTCCAGGTGGACCTGTCCGTGGACGACACGGAGACCATCCTGGACACGCTGGTGTACGACGGCAAGGTGGAGATGAAGGTGATGGCGGCCAAGGAGGGGACGGCGGGTAGCGTGGACGGCCGCGTCAAGCTGTACCGCGCCGTCCGCACCCTGGTGCCGCCCGCCGGCCTGGTCAAGACGCCCTGCGGACTCTGCCCGGTAACAGCGCCGATAGGCCGACCGCCATTCATTTTGGCTCTCACTGTCTCCCCCCCCCCCTTCTGTTTTGCAGGTGTTCGACGACTGCCATGAAGGCGGCGAGATTTCTCCATCCAACTGCATCTACTTGGACCAGTGGCTGGATTTCTGACGGCCCCCGCTCGCCTCTCCTTGTCCCCATTACCAATAAAGTTGATGCGTCTATTTTCTGGAGTTGTCAAGAGAAAAGTCTTTTTGTGATTGTGCCACATTGACTCGTTATTTGCCGACGCTTGTCGTCCAGTGGGGGGAATCCAACGTAAGCTTGATCTTCTGCTGATGAAAATCAACCTCCGGAATCCCACAAAATCGAATCGGACGTCGTCCGGCGCGGAAGCCGACCGATCGCTGCTTTCAACTATCTATGTGACGGCTTTATTTTCTGTGTTGGAGAGGCGTCCTACGTTAAGCGCTTTGTTCCAGATTCAGCTGTTGTTCAATCGCTCGATCAATCAAGACGGATTGGAATGTATCATTGTATTTCATTCTTTTCAAAGGAATGGGAAACATCAGACTCCCAATCAGAAAGCCTTTCATCGGCCCACAATGGGGAAATTGACACAGCAATCGCAAAATGTGATCCAAAATGGAATCCAACATGGAATCCGCAGGTGTATTTGACTGAACTGAAACGAAACGTGGATTTTTACAGGTCGGTTTGAAACCAAAGGACTCAATCTCCCGGCTTGCAACGCGGCCTTTGCGGCGGCCGGAAAAGATGGTTGCCGCTTCAACATCAAAGCGAGACCCTGAGTCGCCCAAGCGCTTTAAAGCGACGTCGTGCGGAGTCCACGATTCCTCAAGGGACGGCAAGACCCTCCTCCTCCTCCTCTTTTTGTTTCGTCTTTCCCTTTCCTGGTTTCAGGAGCGACGGTGAACGGCACGAGTCATTTTATTTTGACGGGCCGCGTCCGGATGCGGAGGTGTTAATTTTTCCTTATTCCCGGGCTCGGCGATTTGGTCCAATCTGGATTGTCCTCGCTCGCCTCCTTCGATTCCTCCGGTTCCAGCCTGCGATTCGGACTCGAGGCCCTGCCGCCGCGGAACGGCGGAGACGACGGGCGGACGTTCTCGGTCGCCGGAATCTCCATTTGATCGATCTTGGAGCGCGCGATCGAGAGATGGAGATGCCGATGACGTCAGAGGCAATCGGGCAGCAGGTGCGAGGATTATCACACGACCATCATTTTGTCGTTCACTCGCAAGACCTTCGGTTCCGACCCACTCACGTTTGGCGAAAATCACATTTACACGCGCGCACGCCCACACACACAACGTGAGCGAGAAATGAATTGTAAAAAAAAAAAAAAAAAAAAAAAAAAAACCACAACGCTAGCGAATAAATAGCTAATACCTAGCGAATAAATAGCTAATAGCTAGGGAATAGATAGCTAATACCTAGCGAATAGATAGCTAATAGCTAGCGACTAGATAGCTAATGCCTAGTGAATAGATAGCTAATAACTAGCAAATAGATAGCTAACAACCAGCTAATCGCCAGTGAATAGATAGCTAATCTTCTTTTCCTTTCGGCTTTTCCCTTCAGGGGTCTCCACAGCGAATCAATGTCCTCCATCTATCCCGGTTTTGTGCATCCTCTTCTCTCACACCAGCTACCTTCATGTCCTCTTTGACCACATCCATAAACCTCCTCTTCGGTCTTCCTCTCGGTCTCCTGCCTGGCATTTCAAGGCTCAGCATCCTTCTCCCGATATAGTCACTCTCTCTCCTCTGGACATGTCCAAACCATCTCAGTCTGGCCTCTCTGACTTTCTCTCCAACGCCTCTAATATGAGTTGTCCCTCTAATGGACTCATTCCTGATCCTATCCAACCTGGTCACTCCCAAAGAAAACCTCAACATCTTCAGCTCTGCGTCCTGTCTTTTCTTCAGCGGCACTGTCTCCAGTCCAAACATCATGGCTGGTCTCACAACTGTTTTATACACTTTTGCTTTCATCCTATCTGAAACCCTCCTATCACACATCACACCTGCCATTTTTCTCCAGCCGCTCCAGCCTGCCTGGACACGCTTCTTCACCTCTTTTCCACACTCTCCATTGCTCTGGACAGTTGACCCCAAGTACTTAAAATCCTCCACCTTCTTTATCTCTTTTCCCTGTAGCATCACTCTTGCACTTGGATCCCTCTCATTCACACACATATATTCCGACTGATCTTCATTCCTCTCCTTTCCAGGGCATATCTCCACATGTCTAGTTTCTCCGCCACCTGTTCCCTGTTCTCGCTACAGATCACAATGTCATCTGCAAACATCATGGTCCAAGGAGATTCTTGTCTAACATCGTCTGTCAGCCTGTCCATCACCATAGCAAACAAGAAGGGGCTCAGAGCGGACCCCTGGTGGAGTCCTACCTCCACCTTGAATTCCTCAGTCACACCGACCGCACACCTCACGACTGTCTTACAGTCATGATACATGTCTTGCACCGCACTGACATACTTTTCCGTCACTCCAGACTTCCTCATGCAATGCCACAGCTCTTCTCTGGGCACCTTGTCATACGCTTTCTCCAGATCTACAAAGACACAATGCAATTCCTTCTGACCGTCTCTGTCCTTCTCTATCAGCATTCTTAAAGCAAACACTGCATCTGTCGTACTCCTTTTTGGCATGAAGCCTTTGCTTCGGACTTTCCCAAGCGTTCTTGGGAAAGTCCGAAGCAGGAAGCAAGCTTCTGATTGGCTGCTGTTGTATGGATGCAAATTTCAACTGTAGGTAGCCTATGTTTGTGTGCTTGGCAACGATACACGTGGACTGTTTGCGCATGAAGGCGAGCGAGGGCGTCCGTGGCGAGTTTGGCGAGTGCGCGGTCAGGACAATCCATCCATGATTTTGCGGAGTTTAACACAAGTAGATATTAATGAGCTTGAGTAATTCGTTGTGTAACAAATATTGAATGTTGAATGTGATTCCTTTTTTCAATAAATGTTGATTTCTTTAACTTTCCACTTCCGATTGAAACTTATTAAAAACAGACGCAATCTTGATAAATCACAGTGCGTATGTTATTTTAATCTATTTACATTTCCTCCTCCCAGTATCTGCAAAATAGTATGTAAATGCCATATCTTGCATATTCCTTGAGACAAATTTATGAACTGATAAGGGCTTTTTTTCACATTTGAAAGACTGTTAATAAATCAATCAAAAACATCCCTTTCATCCCTTTGCTGATGTGAAGTGTAAATGTCTCCACTGCGAGACTAATAAAGGCAAATCCAATCCAAATTGGGTTGTAGTGTTCTTACTGTGCTATGAGGTTTGCACACACTAGATTTAAAGGACAACCGACATCACTTTTTTGTTTCCTAACTGACATCAGACATCTAAAATACCCAAAACATGCAGTATGATATTTTTAGTCAAATGAAAAACACCAATAAAAATGACTTCGAAACCGGAAGTGGCCATTTTCAGAAGGTCCTGCCCCCTCGTTCGTGGTGTCACGCCAAGACGTCTTGCATTGCTGGAGAATCAAAACAATGGCTTCAGATTCAGAGAAGATGCTTTCTTGTTACTCATCCAGTTATGAATAGGATTCAAATAGTTCTGAAGAGGAAAGCATACATGTTTGCAATCGATTAAAGAATTTATTCCGTGTCATTTTGAGGCATCAGGGGGGGTGGAGGGAATGTCGCACCCAAAAAAGGCAGAAGATGGCGACAATCTTCCGTGTGGAAATGGCTTAACATTTTTGTCACAACACACGAGGATTCACCATCGCGTTATGTGTTTTCCTTCTAATTTTGCCATGAACACGAAGTTTTCAGACCAAATAAAGTACCGCAAAATACATTGCGTGATCAAAGGACTGCTACAGTGTGTCCTTTCTCGGTCAGGGGCGTTCCTTCAGTTACGTGACGTGAGGACTCGTCACCAACTCAAAAACAAGTCTTCCGGAATATTCACCGCGAGTCTTAAAACGTAAAATATAGCTATATGCGGTGGAATCTTTGTAAAATACACTCAATAGAAGTCATTTGAAGCGATTTGACAAATTATGGACACAACTTGTCCGGAGACGTCGGTTGTCCTTTAATGCTTTAGTATATCCGGCCCAAACATTCCCTCCAAATGCTCCTGGCCCGGCCCCTCCATCAAATTTTAGAACCCATTGTGGCCCGCGAGTCAAAAAGTTTGCCCACACCCCTGGGCTACTACTCTTTCCCAGAGTTTCATTGTATGGCTCATCAACTTTATTCCTCTGTAGTTAGTACAACTCTGCACATCTCCTTTGTTCTTAAAAATGGGCACGAGTACACTTCGTCTCCATTCTTCAGGCATCTGTTCACCATCTAAGATCTTGTTGAATAACCCAGTCAGGAACACCACCGCCACCTCTCCAAGACACTTCCATACCTCGATTATTAAATCACCAGGCCCGAGTGCCTTTTCCCCCTTCATCCTCTTCAACGCCCTCCTCACTTCATCCTTGCTAATGTTTGCTACGTCTTGGTCCACAACAGTCACGTCTTCTACTCTTTGTTGCTTCTCATTTTCCTCATTCCTGAATTCTTCAAAGTACTCTTTCCATCTTGCCATCACACTACTGGCACCTGTTAATACATTGCCGTCTCTATCCTTAATCACCCGAACCTGCGGCAGGTCCTTACTCTTTGTCTCTCTGTCTCGCCAGCCTGTAAAGATCAGTCTCGCCTTCCTTGCTGTCCAGCCGAGCATACAAGTCATCATAGGCCTCTTGTTTGGCCTTTGCCACCTTTACTTGAACCGTGCGCTGCATCTCCTTGTACTGCTGTCTACTCTCGTCCGTCCTCTCAGTGTCCCACTTCTTCTTTGCTAACCTCTTTCTCTGTAGACACTCCTGCACCTCCCCATTCCACCACCAAGTCTCCTTATCTACCTTTCTTCCACTCAATACACCAAGTACTTTCCGACCCGTGTCTCTGATTATGTTTGGATTGGATTGGATTGGATTTGCCTTTATTAGTCTCGCAATGCTGTTCGCTGTCGTTTGCCAATCATCTGGAAGGACCTCTTGCCCACCCAGTGCTTGTCTTACCTCCTTCCTAAATGTCATGCAACACTCTTCCTTTTTCAACTTCCACCATTTTGTCCTCACTTCAGCCTTTGGTTTCTTCATCTTCCTCACTGCCAGTGTCATCCTACACACCACCAACCTATGCTGTCTGGCTATACTCTCACCAACCACTACTTTGCAGTCACTGATTTCCTTTAGATGGCGCCGTTGACACAAAATGTAGTCTACCTGTGTACTTCTGCATCCACTCTTATAGGTCACCCTAAGTTCCTGTCTCTTCTGAAAGAAAGTATTCACAATAGCCATTTGCATTCTCTTAGCAAAGTCAACCACCATCTGTCCTTCAGCGTTCCTCATCTGGAGTCCAAACCTGCCCATCACATCCTCATCATCTTTGTTTCCTGCGCCAACATGTCCATTGAAGTCTCCACCAATTACAACCCTCTCACTTCTCGGGATGTTCTGTATGACTTCATCAAAGTCCAACCAAAATTTTTCTCCTTCTCCGCCAACTCACATCCTACTTGTGGGGCATACCCACAAACAACATTGAACATCACGCCTTCAATTTGTAGCTTCAGACTCATCATTCTATCTGATACTCTTTTTACTTCTAAGACATTCCTGACAAACTCCTCTTTTAAGATAACCCCAACTCCATTTCTCTTTCTGTCTTCACCATGATAGAACAACTTAAACCCTGACCCTAAGCTTCTAGCCTTACTCCCTTTCCACCTATCTATTCACTAGCTAATAGCTAGTGAATAGATAGCTAATACCTAGCGATAAGATAGCTCAGAGCTAGTGAATAGATTTGAGTTACTTCGGGGTTGAGTGAACGCTGGCAAATGTGGCTGCCGCTTCTCACCTGCAGTAAAACTTTATCCTGTGACTGTAAAGTGACCTTGAGAGTTTTGAAAGGCGTTTAGAAATGAAATTTATAATAATAATAATAATAAATTTAATTTCCAAGCGCCTTTCAAAACTCTCAAGGACATTACAGTCACATAATTTCTTTGTGCGGGTGAGCAGCGGCAGACATTCGCGCCAGCTTTCACTCAACCCGGAAGTTACACAGCAGCAGCTAGCTATGTAGCTGTCTATGTAGCTGGCTAGGTATCTAGGTAGCTAGCTAGCTAGCTAGATACATAAACAAACACATAAAATACATACATAAATCAATACATAAACAAACAAGGTGGCCCGGTAGTCGAGTGGTTAGCACACCGGCTTCACAGTGCAGAGGTCGATGGTTCGCGACCCGGTCCGACCTCCCTGTGTGAGGTTTGTATGTTCTCCCTGGGCCCGCGTGGGTTTTCTCCGGGTCCTCCGGTTTCCTCCCACACTCCAAAAACATGCATGGCAGGCAGATTGACCACTCCAAATTGTCCCTAGGTGTGAGTGTGAGAGTGACTGTTGTATGTCTTTGTGTGCCCTGTGATTGGCTGGCAACCAATTCAGGGTGTCCCCCGCCTCGTGCCCGAAGACAGCTGAGATAGGCTCCAGCACCCTAATAAGGAATAAGCGGTACGGAAAATGGATGGATGGATAAACAAATAAATAAAATACATAGATCAATAAATAAATATATCGGTAGCTAGGCTAGGTAGCTGGCTAGGTTGCTGGCTAGCCAGATATATAAAGAAATAAATAAAATACATAAATAAATAATTATTATGATAAAAAAATAGTTGACGCAAATTGGCGCGGCAGAAAATGGAAGAAAATCAATTTGGAGTGCTCACTTTCTGACAGCATTCATGAAAACGCTAACAACAAAAATGCTGCTCATTGAAGCAATCGCAGCAATCGGATCAAACTGATCAATTGATTCATTGGTGCTCAGCTGTCAAATCTTTTAGAAAATTGAGAATTCCAAATAAGTGGTCGTGTGAAATCATTTTCCTGGCGACCTTGCGGAAGTCTGACAGTCTTATATAGCTAACTGTCTTGCAGGCTATCTGTTAGCTAGCTAGCTAGCTAGCTAGCTCGCTTTCTATCTATTGGAGTTCTGGGTTGACATCACTGCTTCACTTGAGCTATTTAGCTATTATCACGTAGCTCGAGGCAAAAAGGCAGCACTTGAGTGACGGAGGGGAAGGCGAGAAGGTAGGATCCGAAATACACGACGAGACAGGTATTGAGGAGCAAGAGTCTTTACTGAGACGTGTGATCAAAAAGTAACAAACGGGATTGTGAGAGGAGCCAAAATAATGGCAGACCTGACGGCAAGGTAATGGCATGGGTAACTTCCAGAATACTCCGACGAAAACGGTATTGTGCGATCGGCAAATATAGTCAGAAGGCACAATCAAAGGAATGACAAACAGCTGTGGGAACCCAGGTGAGTGATGATGGGAGGTGTGACAGCTATCGAGCTTGCTATCTGGCTGGCTCTCTAGCTGGCTATCTATTTGCGGTCTATTAGCTAGCTGGCTAGCTCTCTAGCTGGCTATCTATTAGTTATTTATTAGCTAGCAAATCTAGCTGGCTACATAGCTGGCTATCTATTAGTTATTTATTAGCTAGCTAATCTCACTATCTAGCTGGCTATCTATCTAGCTAGCTAGCTGGCTACCTTGCTACATATCTATTTGATATCTGTTTGCTAACTAGCTATGTAGCTGGTTTCCTAACTTTGCTATCTATATGCTATCTTTTAACTATCTAGCTAGCTAGCTAGCTATGAGTTATCTCTTAGCCAGCTAGCTAACTTTCTATCTACTGTATTTGAGTTAATCCAGGTTGAGTGAACGCTGGCGCATGTGGCTACCACTGCTCACCCACAGAAAAAAATGGACACTTGTACTGTAAATATGGGTTAATGCAATACAGCTACATATATCAATATGCCTTTCTTGATACTTGCACGATGTACATTTTTTATGAAACAGTTTTGCACATTTACATTATACAGTTGACATTTTTATTTTGCTATGCTTAGAATATCTTGTTTTTCTATCCTTTCGCCCCCCCCCCACCTCACCTCCTTTCAAATTGCTGCTGTGGACTGCAAATTTCCCCATTGTGGGACGAATAAAGGTTTTCTGATTCTGATTCTGATTATTAACCCTCAAATCCAAATGTGGACAATTTAAAGATGAAAAAGGCCTGGCGGCAATTTCTGTTTCATCAAAACGTTGTCGTGCTTTACTAATTTGATGGTTGATTCCTGAAACCAAGCATTTTGTAATAAAAGTAGGTAGCAAGCTAGATAGCTCGCCAGCCAGATAGACAGCTAATAGATAGCTATTAGATAGACATTAGATAGCTAGCCATTTGGGGGTCAGGATGGGGGGGGGGGGGTGACAGAAGGCTGCACCATGTTGCCTTTACTTCCATTGAAATGAGATGTCAGGACAAGATGGCGAGTGGTGTTTTTGTTTCCGCCTATTTGACTCATCGCAACGGCAAAGTTTTGACAGGACGCGATGGCGGCGGCGTTGGCGAGAAGATGGCGGTGAACGTTAGCGGGCGAGATGGCGGACAAGACGGCGCCGCGCTGCCAGCTGAGGCTGGAGTGGATTCACGGCTACCGCGGCCACCAATGCCGCAACAACCTCTTCTACACCGCAGGCAAGGAACTGGTCTACTTTGTGGCCGGGGTGGGCGTGGTCTACAACGCCCGCGACCACTCCCAAAAGTTCTACTTGGGACACAACGATGACATCATCAGGTCAGCCGCCACCTCCGTCATCGTCAGCGTGAGATGCTAACGAAAGCTACGGATCGGCCCGCGAGTCACACCTGTTGTGTTTTGCGCGGCGACCAGTCTGGCGCTGCATCCCGACAAAGTCCAGGTGGCGACCGGTCAGGTGGGCAAAGATCCCTACGTGTGCGTGTGGGATACCTACGCCACGCAGACCATCTCCATCCTGCGAGACGCGCACACCCACGGGGTGGCCTGTTTGGCTTTCGATGCCGACGGACAGGTGAACCGCCCACCCGCCCTCTTGCCCGCCACGTCTGTTCACACTCTGTGGCGTCCGCTCACCTGCCCTGTCGCCGTAGCGACTGGCCTCGGTCGGTCTGGATGCCAAGAACACTATTTGCGTGTGGGACTGGAGGAGAGGACGCGTCCTGGCCTCGGCGACCGGCCACTCGGACAGAGTACGCGTCTCCCCTCGCCCCCCTCGGTCCTGCCGGCTGTGTTGACGCTGCGCTTGACCCCCTGCAGATCTTCGACGTGGCTTGGGACCCGCAGCTTTCGACGCGACTGGTCAGCTGCGGCGTCAAACACATCAAGGTGAACTGACTCATTCCACTTTTGGCCTCCCTGAAAGCGAGGACAGCTCGCCCGACTGAAGCCGTCGCTCACCGCTTTGCTAACGACGGTGTCTGCTTTTAGTTCTGGACTCTGTGCGGAAACGCCCTGACCCCCAAACGCGGAGTCTTTGGGAAGACGGGCGACCTCCAAACCATTTTGTGCGTGGCCACCGCCAAGGAACAGACCACCTACTCTGGAGCGCTCAATGGAGACGTGTACGCCTGGAGGGGTGCCACGCTGGTCAGGACGGTGCAGGGGGCGCACGCGGTAAGTACGAATGCGCTCAAAGAGGCGGTCGCACTGACATGCCGCCGCCTTCCAGGCGGGGATCTTTAGCATGCACGCCAGCGAGGAGGGCTTCGCCACAGGCGGACGCGATGGTTGCGTCCGGCTGTGGGACGCCGACTTCAAGCCCATCACCAAGATCGACCTGCGCCAAGCCGAGCAGGGTTACAAAGGTGGGAGCGGTCGCCGCCGCTCAGGGGGCCGCGCCCCTCGACCGCGCTGCTCGACCGCCACACCGTCCGCCGTCTGCACTTTCAGGTCTGTCCATCCGCAGCGTCTGCTGGAAGGCGGACCGCGTCCTGGCCGGGACGCAGGACAGCGAGATCTTCGAGGTGATGGTGCGCGATCGGGACAAACCGCTGCTGCTGATGCAGGGACACAGTGACGGCGAGCTGTGGGCGCTCGACCTCCACCCCAAGCAACCGGTCGCCGTCACCGGCAGCGACGACCGCTCCGTAAGGTGAGCGGACGCTCTCGCCGTCTTGTCGCCGGAGTGAACGGACCCGACTTCCCGCCCGTGTCCAGACTGTGGAGCCTTCCGGACCACACGCTGCTGGCCCGTTGTAACATGGAGGAGTCGGTGCGCAGCGTTTCCTTCAACCACGACGGATCTCAGCTGGCTCTGGGCATGAAGGACGGCTCCTTCACCGTCCTGCGAGTCAGGTGATCCTCCGTGCCGCGCCGGCGACACGCCCGTTGCGGCAACGCTAACGCCGAATGGGCCGCTCAGGGACATGACGGAGGTGGTGCACATCAAGGACCGCAAAGAGGTGATCCACGAGCTCAAGTTTTCTCCGGACGGATCTTTCTTAGCCGTGGGCTCCAACGACGGCGTGGTGGACGTCTACGCTGTGGCGCAGCGCTTTAAAAAAGTGGGCGAGTGCGCCCGCTCCGCCTCCTTCATTACCCACCTGGACTGGTCCGTCGACTCACGCTTCCTGCAAACCAACGACGGCGCTGGAGAACATCTCTTTTACCGGATGCCAGGTAAAGTCCTCCGTCTGTGGCCCCAAGCTAAGGACGTGGTCCGGTCCGAGCTTAGCGGCATGCTCGTTGCTCTCTCGGTCGGGCCTTACATAACTTTGCAAACCTGATCGCTGTCAAGTCCCAATCCAGAAATGAAAGCCACCCTGGTTTGATTATTGCCACAGCTGCCTGTAGAGTAGTTAAAGGCGAAGCCAGGCCAGTCCCAGAGTCCTCCGTTCAGAAACCTGGTCTGACCGGAATCAGTTCTCCCCGACAGGCCAAGCTAAAGACTTGGCGAGTGAAAGAGACCTTTGACCCCTTGACAGGAGGTAAGCCGGCCTCCAAGGAGGAGGCCAAGGGGGTCCACTGGATGACGTGGACTGGCGTCCTGGGCCCGGAAGTCAACAGCATCTGGCCCAAATACTCCAACGCCACAAACATCAACTCGGTGGACGCCAACTACAGTAGCGCCGTCCTGGCCACCGGCGACGACCTGGGCCTCGTTAAACTCTTCCGCTTCCCGTGCCTTAAGAAAGGTCCGTCCTGACCAGTATGTGATAGCCGGCCAGCCTCCTCAGAGCACTTTCGTTCCGCAGGCGCCAAATTCAAGAAGTACATCGGCCATTCAGCCCACGTCACCAACGTGCGCTGGTCCAGTGACCTGCAATGGTTGGTCAGCACTGGCGGGGCCGACCACGCCGTCTTCCAGTGGCGCTTCTTGCCTGAGGGGATCATGAACGGTGTCCTGGAACCCCTGCTCCAAGGTAAGGTCACGTCGGCCTTGGTTGAGCCCAAAATCGCTCCTATCGAGATATGTGTCGACACTGTAAGTTCTTTGAGAAGCCCAGCCCGACCCAAAGAACGTTTAGGGGCTGTTCTCGCTAACCCTAACCCTTTTAGGTTTTTTTTTCTAACCCTCAACCTTAAACTTTAACCCCTAGACCAGGGGTGGGCAAACTTTTTGACTCGCGGGCCGCATTGGGTTCTAAAATTTGACAGAGGGGCCGGGCCAGGAGCATTTGGAGGGAGTGTTTGGGCCGGAAATACTCCGAACAAGTTATGTCCATAATTTATAAAATCACTTCAAATGACTTCGACTGAGCGTATTTTACAAAGATTCCACAGCATATAGCTATAGTTTACGTTTTAAGACTTGCGCTGAATATATGAAGTCTTGTTTTCGAGTTGATGACGATCCCCATGTGACGTCACGTTTGGACCGCCCCCGAAAAAGCGACATACAATGCATTTTGGGTACTTTGTTTGGTCTGAAAACTTCGTGTTAATCCGTGTTGATCCGTGTTGATCCGTGTTGATGGCGAAATTAGAAGGAAAACACATAAATAACGCCATGGTGAATCGTTGTGTGTTGCACCAAGACAACTATTTGATATTCGCTGACACAAATTCCCAGCTGACAAATCAGCCCATTTCCAACGGAGCTTGGGCGCAATCTTTTTCTGGGTGCTACATTGCTGTCATTGACGGCTCGAATTGATATGGGAGGACTCCTAGAATCAATTGCAAACATTTATGCTTTCCTCTTCAGAAGAACAAGAACAAGAAAACATCTTCTCCGAATCTGAAGCCATTGTTTTGATTCTCGAGCAAGGCACGACGTCTTGGTGTGACGTCACGAACAGAGGGGTGGGACCTTCTGAAACTGACCATTTCCGGATTCATTTTGAAGTCATTTTTATTGGTGTTTTTCATTTAACTAAAAATATCAGCCTGCCTGATTTGGGTATTTTAGATGCTATAAAACGTTTTTCTGATGTCAGTGGGAAACAAAAACAAAAAATGGTGCCGGTTGTCCTTTAAATGTAGTATGTACAAACCTCATAGCACAGTAAAAACACTACAACCCAATTTATTAACTGTCTTTCAAATGTGAAAAATATCCCTGATCAGTTAATAAATTTGTCTCAAGGAATATGCAAGATATGGCATTTACAGACTATTTCGCAGATACTTGGAGGAGGAAATGGAAATAGATTAAAATAACATATGCACTGTGATTTATCAAGATTGCGTCTGTTTTTAAGTTTCCATCGAAGGGGCAAAGAAATCAACATTTATTGAAAAATGGAATCACTTTCAACATTCAAAACATATTATTACACAACGAAATATTCAAGCTCAATAATACCTACTTGTGTTAAATTCCGCCAAATCATAGATGGTCTGTCCTGACCGCGCGCTCTCGCCTTCACGCGCTAACAATACACGTGTACCGTCGCCGAGCACACAAACATAGACTACCTGCAGTTGAAATTTGCATACTCGGCTCGGCAGCCAATCAGAAGCCTGCTTCTTTCTTCCGGACTTTCGCAAGCGTTACAAAGTCGTGCAATTGCATGTCATTTTCCAAAATAGATGCACAGAACCTCAGACTAGAAGAAAGATTCAAAAGAAGCTAACAACATATGTGACGCTACAAAACGTAAATTTACATTAAACCGTGACTGTAAAGTGTACGTGAGACTTATGAAAGAGGCTTAGTGGCTCGTAGGAATCAATGCAAGCGTTGCATTGTGCACCACAATGACAATCGACTACTGTAGCAAAATTTACAGCCATGCGCATTTGCCGTAAATTAAGCAAGGTAGCATTTGTAGTTGTTGCATTCTTGATTAAAAAAAAAAACTATACTTTGTGACAATGTTTCTTAATGGGATTGGTCTCATTTTGCTTCAAGTTGGGAAAATTGGGGCCAGCAACTTTTCAGTTACCTATCTGCCCTGTTGTTCGCTAGCTTTTTGTCATGAGTTTTAGACACTGTTTGTACTATAATTTGGGCAAGTTCGGCGGGCCGGATTGAAAAGCCTAACGGGCCGTATGTGGCCCGCGGGCCGTAGTTTGCCCATGCCTGCCCTAGACCCTAACTCATGAACCCTAACCCATAACCCCTTAACCCTAACCCCTAACCCTTTTTAGTTTTTTTTTCTAACCCTAAACCCCTAAACCCTAACTCCTAAACCCTAAACACTTGAAGTCTTTGAGAACCCCGCCGCCCTTAGGGACTGTTCTCCCAATCTTAGAAGGCTACGCGGACTCCAACAGCGGCGACTCGGACTCGGACATATCGGATGTGCCCGAGATCGACTCGGACATCGAGCAGGAATCTCAGCATAACTACGAACGGCAGGTGACCTTCCAACCCTGAAACTTATGGACACTGGGGAGACTTTGAGACTTTGCCGTCCGCAGGTTTACAAGGACGACCTGCCGCAGCTACGCAAGAAGCTGATTGGTTCACTCAAGAGGCAGAAAGCTCCCGAGGAGGGTCTTCGTCTGCAATTTGTTCACGGGTAACAAGGAAATAATAATAATAGTTGTTATAGTAGTACTATTAATAATAGTAGTCATAATAATAATAATAATAATAATAATAATAATAATAATCAATTAGATTCCTAAGGACCTTTCAAAACTCTCAAAGTCACTTTACAGTCACAGAATCAGTTTTTCTGTGGGTGAGCAGCGGTAGCCACATGCGCCAGCGTTCACTCAACATGGCATCACTCAAATACAGTAGATAGAAAGTTAGCTAGCTGGCTAATAGATAACTACTAGATAACTAATAGATATCTAGCTAGAGTGATAGCATCCATCCATCTATTTTCCGTACCGCTTATTCCTCATTAGGGTCGCAAGGGGTGCTGGAGCCTATCCCAGCTGTCTTCGGGCCCGAGGCCGGGGATACCCTGAATTGGTTGCCATGCACCTAGGGACAATTTGGAGTGTTCAATCTGCCTGCCATGCATGGTTTTGGAACGTGGGAGGAAACCGGAGGACCCGGAGAAAACCCACACGGGCCCAGGGAGAACATGCAAACTCCACACAGGGAGGCCGGAGCGGGATGCGACCCGGGGACCTCTGCACTGTGAAGCCGGTGTGCTAACCACTCGACTACCAGGCCGCCAATAGATAGCATATAGATAGGAAATAGTTAGGTAGCCAGCTAGATAGCTAGTTAGCAAATAGATATCAAATAGATATGTAGCAAGGTAGCCAGTTAGATAGCTGGCTAGAAAGCCAGCTAGATAGCGAGATTAGCTAGCTAATAAATAACTAATAGAGAGCAAGCTAGAGAGATAGCCAGCTAGCTAATAGATAGACATATAGATTAGCTAGCTAGTAAATAACTAATAGATAGCCAGATAGAGAGCTAGCCAGCTAGCTAATAGACCGCAAATAGATAGCCAGCTAGATAGCCAGAGAGATAGTCAGATTAGCTAGCTAATAAATGACTAATAGATAGCCAGCTAGAGAGCTAACCAGCTAGCTAATAGACCGCAAATAATTTTTCCAGCTCGCTGGCGTCAAAAGATGATCAAAGAAATATTTCAGGCCTTTCAAGCAGCTACACGTATGTGGCGTAGATGCACGCACGGGGTAAACCTACCTAATCTAGCTATTTATCATTACTCAGTTATCATTTCCTATCTATGAATGATTAGCTAGCTAATGTAGCTAACTATCTGGATTAGCTAACTAGCTAGCTAATCTAGCTACTTGTCTCAATTTAGTTGTCAATACCTATCCACAAATGATTTTATTACATTGACTCGGGGTTCCGGAGACCCGCCGGCGGGATTTGAGGCTCACCTCTGGAGTCCCAATGCTTGCCGCAGGTACCGGGGCTTCGACTGCCGGAGCAACCTGTTCTACAGCCAGACGGGCGAGGTGGTGTACCACGTGGCTGCCGTGGCGGTGGTCTACAACCGGCTGCAACACACGCAGAGATTCTACCAGGGCCACGACGACGACATCCTCAGCCTGGCCGTGCATCCGCTCAAGGACTTTGCCGCCAGCGCGCAGGTAGTTCGCGGATTCTGGGGCCCTGCCGGGGTCGGGCTGTCTGACGGGCCCTCCCGCACTTGACCAGGTGGGCCGGGATCCACCGGTCCACGTGTGGGACGTGTCCACTCTCAAATGTCTGTCGCTGCTCCGAGGTCACCACAGCACCGGCGTGTGCGCGCTGGACTTCACCGGTAATCTGCTGCTAGTTATCCACACGCTTGCGGGTCCTAAACTCCATTTGTGCGTTTTGTGCTCGCAGCCGACGGCAAGAGTTTGGTGTCGGTGGGAATGGACCACTTCCACTCTGTGGTCATCTGGGACTGGAAGAAGGGCGAGCGACTGGCCAAAAGCAGGTCCGCGGCCACCCCACCCCCGAGCGCCCGGCGTTCCAGCCACCCGGGCTTCGCCTCCACTCGCTCTGCTTTTCTTGCAGCGGTCACAAGGACAAAGTGTTTGTGGTGAAGAGTAATCCCTTCCGGATGGACAAGTTGGTCACGCTGGGGATGAAACACATCAAGTTCTGGCAACACTCAGGTGGGAAAACGAGTGCTCGCGCGGCCGTATACACCCAATGCGCAGCAACGAACGGCTGGCGTTAGCGGAGACCCAAAACAAAGACGAGCGCCTGGCGGCAAATATCATGGTCTCTTGGGAACGCAAAGGCGGTCCGCTTCCTAGCCTGGCTCCTTCTGATCTGCTGAGCCGCTTTGTTTTCCTCCCGATCAGGTGGCGGTCTGACCTTCAAACGGGGAATCTTTGCTAACCTGGGCAAGCAGGAGACCATGATGTCGGCGTGCTACGGCCGCGCCGAGGACTCGCTGTACTCCGGGGCCACCAACGGCGATGTTTACATTTGGCGAGAAACCACGCTGGTCAAGACCATCAAGGCCCACGACGGGCCCGTCTTCGCCATGTGTTCCCTGGACAAGGTCTGGACCGGACGCCGTTGTCGTCGACTTGGGGGAAGGCCTCGGGCATTTCTGGCACCCAGCCTTGAGGTCTGCGTACCATCAGACCTTTTTGTCTCCGCTAGCAAGATCATTCCGGGCACCGGTTCAAGGACTGTGTCCAGTGGCAAGCCTTACCGGCAACGTAGTGTGCCGCACTCCTAGCGCCGCCGGCGCGCTAACGTGTCTTAGTGGTGGCAAAGGAGTCCAGTGGGGGATGTGCAGTCAATGTTCCGAGGGCTTCCCGCAAACGGTCGACGTGGATTGCGGCGTGATGGTTCCCAAACGGCAGTTGTCGTCTGGATTGTTCAGGGTTTCGTGACGGGCGGCAAGGATGGGGTGGTGGAACTCTGGGACGATGCCTTTGAAAGGTGTCTGAAGACATACGCCATCAAGAGGACGCTTCTGTCCCCCTCGTCTAAAGGTGGGACGCGCCTCCCGCCGCCCAAGCGGTCGCCCGAGCACCGTTGTGCGTCTTCTCCTCTTTAGGTCTCCTGCTGGAGGACAATCCGTCCATCCGAGCGATCACGCTGGGACACGGCCACATTCTTGTCGGTACCAAGAACGGAGAAATTCTGGAGATTGACAAGACCGGTCCCATGACGCTGCTGGTCCAGGTCAGACTGGTCATCGGGCGCTCGAGACTCCAAGCGCCCTCATCCGAAGGCCGGGGACTCAGACCCAGTTCCAGACAACCAACTGTCAAAGCGCCATTGGTTTGTTGCGTTCAGGGTCACATGGAGGGCGAGGTTTGGGGCTTGGCCGCCCATCCGCTGCTTCCCGTCTGCGCCACCGTCAGCGATGACAAAACCCTCAGGATGTGGGAGCTGTCGGCCAATCACAGAATGGTCGCCGTGCGCAAGCTGAAGAAAGGTTTGTCTGAGCCCGCCCCGAGCAGCAAAGGGACCCTCCCCACATCCAACCGATCTTGGTCCTGGTTCATCACAAAGGGGGGCGCTGCTGCGCCTTCTCCCCGGACGGCAAAGCTCTGGCGGTGGGTCTGAACGACGGAAGCTTCCTAGTGGTCAACGCCGACACGCTGGAGGACATGGTGACCTTCCACCACCGCAGGGAGCTTATCTCGGACATCCGCTTCTCCCAAGGTAGGGTGAGCGAACGCCGGAACTCGACAGGCGCCGGAACTCGACGGCGCCGCATGTTTCAGATACCGGCAAGTACCTGGCGGTGGCGTCGCACGATTCCTTTGTGGACATCTACAACGTGCTGACTAGCAAAAGGGTGGGCATCTGTAAAGGAGCCGCAAGCATGGTCACTCATCTGGATTGGGACTCCAGAGGTGAGCCTCAAATCCCGCCGATGGGTCTCCGGACCTTGCCGGCAGGTCTCCGGACCCCGGACGGCCGGACGGCGGATTTCCGGACCCCTTCGGCGGGTCTCCGGACCATGGACGGCTTCCCTTCACGCCGCCTCAACTTTGGACCGCTTGCAGGAAAACTTTTGCAGGTCAACACGGGCAACAAAGAGCAGCTTTTCTTCGAGGCTCCTCGAGGGCGCCAGCAGAGCATTGACGCCGCAGAGGTTGGTGGTTTTGCACCCATGCCCCAATCACCCACCACACTTTCAATGCTATAGCCCCAACCTCTGGAAAGCTAAAATGAAAATAAGGATGTAATATCCCAAATTTTGCAGCGTTTTTGAAAAACGTCAACAATAAAATTACATGGCTCTTGAAGCAGGCATAGCCAAGGTCCAAGATCGCAATAACTGGTATATTTAGCTAATTTAGACCTTGGAGAATGGGAATACAGTAAAGTCTCGTTATATCGATATTCAAGGGAGTCCGAAAAAATATCGATATAACCGGGACTATCGATATATCCGACCCTGTTTGCATGTAATTTTCTCCGTGCGTGCATAGAAATAGTATCGATATAACCGGGACTATCGATATATCCGATATCGATATAACGAGACTTTACTGTAATATCAGTTTCCATATGTTTGAAGAAAAAGGTCAATTTTGAAGAGGTCTAAGCTAGCTAGACAGCTAGCTATTAGCAGTATAGCTAGCTAGCTATTTGAGTCAGGAAACATAATAGCTATCTAGTTAGCTAGCTATCTATTAGCTATCTAGCATTCTTAGCTAGCTAGCTTTATATCTTTTTGAGTTATTCCGGGTTTAGTGAACGCTGGCGCGTGTGGCTGCCGCTGCTCACCCACAGAATAACTGATCCTGTGACTGTAAAGTGACCTTGAGAGTTTTGAAAGGCACTTAGAAATTAAATAGATTAGTATTATTATAGCTGCTGATGTTACCTACAGTTTTGTGTGGATTTTTACATACAGGTAAAAATAACCCACAACATTATCAACGTCAGCTATCAATAATAGATAGCTCATAGCTAGCCAGACAGCTGTGTGTGTGTGTGTGCGTGTGCAATCATGGGATCATCACAATGCACTAGCGCAAGGCCTATTTCTTGAGTTTCTTGAGTGATTTACTTGCAAACATTTTGAGGTGTCAGCTTTTTCTCGCCCAAATGGGGCAATCAGAGCCAAGCATAGAACAATCAAGATAATCAGACAGAACAAAAGAAGTCATCGGATTAGCTTCAGTGTACTGCTCCCCCAAACTTGGAGCCTATCAGAGCAGAGGTCTGGCACTTTTGGGCCAGAATTACCAGCACCACTTGAGTTCGTTGACGAAGCCATTGTGAGCGCAGTCATGTATTTTGGGCTAGTTGAACCATCCCGACGTGAATTCTGCAGCAGCGGTTGGTCCACGTGGTCGAGTCAACCATTTGCAACACAAGTGGCAAGGGACAGCCATTTACGCCCTGCCGTGCGGTGACATCACGTAATAATATTATTATTAATAATAATAATAGTAATATATTTCATTTGTAAGCACCTTTCAAAACTCTCAAGGTCACTTTACAGTCACTGGATCAGTTTTTCTATGGGTGAGCAGCGGCAGCCACGCGCCAGCGTTCACTCAACCTGGAAGTAACTCAAAAAGATAGAAGGCTAGCTAGCTAATAGATAGCTATACAGGTAATATCTAGCTAGCGAGATAGCTAATATGTTTTTATGAGGGTGAGCAGCGGCAGCCACACGCGCCAGCGTTCACTCAACCCGGAAGTGACTCAAAAGGATATAAAGCTAGCCAGGTAATAGATAGCTAAACAGCTAATAGCTAGCTAGCTAGATAGCTAATATGATTTTCTTTGGGTGAGCAGCAGGATAACTCAAATAGACCGAAAGCTAGCTAGTTAGCTAGCTATTCAACAGCTAATAGATAGCCAGCTAGCTAGCTAGCCAACAGATAGCCAGCTAGGTATGAGATCCTCCCCATGCCTGAGCAAGCCTTGTCCCTTTGAACTGCCCGTTGCAGGTGGACAAGCTGGAGTGGGCCAGTTGGACTTCGGTTCTGGGCCCCAGCTGCCAGGGAATCTGGCCCACGTTCGGCTTGGTCAATGCGGCGTCGCTCAGCAAAGACGGAAAACTGCTAGCTAGCGGCGACGACTTTGGCTTCCTGAAGCTCTTCAGCTTCCCGTGCAGGGTGAGACCCAGCCACTTTATAATAATAAGAATCCATTTCATTTCTAAGCGCCTTTCAAAACTCTCAAGGTCACTTTACAGTCACAGGATCAGTTCTTCTGTGGGTGAGCAGCGACAGCCACACGCGCCAGCGTTCACTGAACCCGGAAGTAACTCAAAAAGATAGAACGCTAGCTAGCTAATAAATACAGTAATAATAATAATATATTTAATTTATAAGCACCTTTCAAAACTTTACAGGTCACTTTACAGTCACTTTACAGTCACAGGATACAGTCGCTAAACGATAGCTAGCTAGGTAGAAAAAATAGTTAATTTCTAAGTTTAATGGATCTGGAGTTATCTGAGCTTGAAATAAGGGCAGCTGTCCAAATACAAAAAATTAGATCCATATTGGTTTATATGGGGCTTTAACAGCTGAAGCTAGAACAAAGCGCTAACATGGAAAAAAGGGAACTGCTGCCCCCTTGTCGAAAAAAAAGAAAAAACATTGCCAGAGGCCACGGCCAGCGCTTCATCGGCACCCTAGCATGAAAAAATACAAAAGCCGAAAACAAATTGGGGAATGGCGCGCACATCATATTTTCAATTCCTGAATACATTTGTGAATGGCAGAGAATTAGTTAATAAACGGCGACCACAACATTGTTAACACGGCCGATCTTTTCATACTGTATAGTAATACCTCGGTTTATGAACTCCTGGGCTTACAAACTTTTTGGTTTACGAACGTTAAATTTATGAAAATTTAAGCTTGGCATACAAACATTTTTTTGGGATACACACAGAGCACCACAGTGATTGATATGTCGAACAAGCCCGTTCTCCTAACAAGGAAATTGCAACCAACTTAAACAGTAAAGAGACAGGCAGACGACAGAGAGAGAGAGTGAGAAAAGGGATAGAAAATAGTGAAATTTGGACTCGTTTCAACTTTGATATTTCAAAGGCAGAGTGTAGACTGCAAGGTTAAAATATCCCATCCATCAGGCTCCACAAATAACCCGCACAAGCCATCTGTACACTTGATGCAAAAAGCAATCAACCCAGCTAAACAGAACACAATTGATGAGGAACTAGGTAAAATTATCGCAGAGAAAGCACCTACAAGGGGTCATTCCTCAAGATGGTGAAAGAAGAAGGCAAACCGGCCACTCCACTCCATCAAGCCATCAATGACCATGACAAAGGTCAATAAAACCACTTTATTATACGGTAGTTTATTTCTTTAATTACAATACCATGGCACATTTATTATACATAAATAAGGTATATTTTGTGTAGTTTTAAGAACATTAGAAAGTAGAAAATGACGTTTTATGGGGACCTGGGAACGGATTATTCTCATTTAACTGGTTTCCTATGGGAAATTAATTTTTGGGATACACACTTATCACCTTACACACTCTGTCTGTGAACCAATGAAGTTCGTAAGCCAAGGTACCACTGTATAAGGTGACAATGATAGCTTTGGTAGAGCCTCGCTTGACTAAAAGCGCAACTTTCTGGGCCTGCCTAGCCCCACGCCCCCAGCACCTTTCAGCCGCCCTCTGACCTGACGCCTCTTCTCCGCCGCCAGGGTTACTTCTCCAAATTCAAAAAGTACGTTGGTCACAGCATAAACGTGACCAACGTCCGCTGGTCCAATGACGACACGCTCTTGCTGTCGGTGGGCGGGGCCGACACGGCGCTGATGGTTTGGATCCGGGAGCCTCCGGGTCGCAAGGAGAGCAAAGTGATGGACAGCGAAGAGTCCGATGACGACGCTGAGGAGGACGGAGGTACGGCACTGCCCGCGTACGCGCGTCGCAAACTGGAGGGGCTCAAGGGACAAGCGACACCATTTTTTGGTTTCCTAACTGACATCAGAAAAACGTTTTATAGCATCTAAAATACCCAAAATACGCAGGCTGATATTTTAGTCAAATGCAAAACACCAATAAAAAGGACTTCAAGTTGCCCTAAACTGCCACTAATGAGCTCGAAACTGGGGAGATTCAGAAAGTCCCACCGCCAGTTGTTGACGTCACATCAGGAAACTCCTTCACAAACTGCCTTGCTCCAGAATCAAAACAATGGCTTCAGAGTGTTCAGATTGGGAGAAGATGCTTTCTTGTTACTCATCCACTTATGAATATGATTCAAATAGTTCTGAAGAGGAAAGCATAAACGTTTGTAATCGATTAAAGAAGTCCTTCCGGGTCAATGCGATCCATCTGCCAGCGATGAAACCGGTGAAGATCTGGTCTCCGATGTAGCACCCAGAAAATGCACAAGATGGCGCACAAGCTGCATTTCGTCCAGTATATAGAGCCGCTTATCAGAGCCGTAAAGCCGCCCGTGATTGGTTAAAATCTGTGATACAAGAAGTGGGGTGGGTTTTACGCACACACAAAGGAGACATCAGATGTTGAGACGAGAGAGAAAGCTCCGACAGCGCTCCAGAGTAAAAAATGACACGGTGGAAAGTGGATGTTTGTCGGATCGGTTTGCTCCACTAATATGGCGATTGCTCTCTTTCACCAGGTGAGCTCACAGATACCATGCAGTGTGACTAAATGAGTAAACATGCATCAAACTTTCGCTATCCAAGTGCCGAATCGCTAACCCTGGTTAGCTTCCTCGTTTGCCTCCGCTGGCACTATACTTCTCTACTCCATTGGAAATGGGCTGATTTGTCCGCTGGGAATTTGTGTCAATTTACACCGTCCCTCGAAGACTTCATGAATATTCAGCGCAAGTCTTTAAATGTCAAATATAGCTTATATGATATGCGAGTGTGTCCTCTCTTTGGACAGCGACTTTCTATTTTGTTGTCTTCAGGCTACGACAGCGACGTGGCTCGGGAAAGGGTGGCGGACTATGTGACCAAGGTCCACTCGCCCAGCATCAGGAAGATGACGGGAACCAAACCTCACCTGCAGCACAAGGAACTTCCGCTGGAAGAGAGGTACTCGCTTGGCCCGGTTCTTGACGCCATCCCTGTTCTTGACGCCATCACGGTTCTCGACACCAGCCCGGTTCTCTGGCTCATTCGGCTGTCCTGTTTTCAGACCTCCGGTGAGTCGAGCGACTCCGCTGCCTGACAAGCTGGCGCGCAACGGCGTGTCCAAGAAGAAGAAGGTGGTGGAGGCGAGTTGGGCCGGCCGCGTTGGCCTTCGCCGTCTGGTCCCCGGCGTGACGGCGGTCTGGGCTATGGGCTGTGTTTGCAGGACCTTCAGCTGGATCACGTGTTTGGCTACCGGGGCTCGGACTGCCGCAACAACCTGCACTACCTCAACGACGGCGCCGACATCGTGTTCCACACGGCGGCCGCTGCCATCGTGCAAAACCTGTCCTCGGGTTTGTAGTCGGAGCCGAGCTGGCAAAAGTACTTACGTCGAGGACGTCAACATCATCGAGCCACGGGAAAGTCCTGGTTCGACCCCTGACAGCATAAGTAACCAAGCCCAAAGTCAAAGGAGCGTAGGGTCAAAGTAACAAGCGGCCGATTGTAGAAATGGCCACCAAAGGGTTCCACAGGAGAACCAACCAAATGCTCCTTGTTGTGAGTGAGGGTCTTCGTTCAACCCCTGACCGCAAAACTAACCAAGTCCAAAGTCAAAGGAGCCAAGGGTCAAAGTAACAAGCGGCCCATTGTAGAAATGGCCACCAAAGGGTTCCGCGGGAGAACCAACCAACTGCTCCATGTTGTGAGTGAGGGTCTTCATTCAACCCCTGACAGCAAAAGTAACCAAGTCCAAAGTCAAAGGAGCGTAGGGTCAAAGTAACAAGCGGCCCATTGTAGAAATGGCCACCAAAGGGTTCCACAGGAGAACCAACCAAGTGCTCCTTGTTGTGAGTGAGGGTCTTCGTTCAACCCCTGACAGCAAAAGTAACCAAGTCCAAAGTCAAAGGAGCGTAGGGTTTGGTTGTTAGGGTTTAGGGGTTAGGGTTAGAAAAACCCTAAAAGGGTTAGGGTTTAGGGGTGAGGGTTTACAGGTTAAGGTTAGAAAAAAAACTAAAAAGGGTTAGGGTTAGAAAAAAACCCTAACAGGGGTTAGGGTTTATAACCCCTAACCCTAACCCTTTTAGGTTTTTTTCTAACCATAACCATTTTTAGGGTTTTCCTAACCCCTAAACCTTTTTAGGGTTTTTCTAACCCTAACCCCTAAAACCTAACCCCTAAACCCTAACAACCAAACCCTAAGCCCTAACTGTAACCCATAACCGTTCGGGTTTTTCCATGTTTGGGCCTTGCTCTCCATTTCGGTGGCCAAGGGGGCCGTTTTGACGGGCTAGCAAGTTCGGGCGGGTGTCAACACCATTCTCCTGTCTCGACAGGAACTCAGAGTTTTTATCTGGAGCACACGGACGATATCCTGTGCCTGACCGTCAACCAGCACCCCAAATACCAAAACGTCATTGCGACTGGGCAGATCGGTGAGTCGGGCATGCCTGCCGCGCTGGACAGTCCTCCACGTAAAACCGCCACCGCCGCCGCATGACCTGCTTTTGCTCCATGTGCCGCTTTCTTTTTCTCTTATTTGTTTATTTTTGGGGGGAGCGTCCCTGTTTTCTCCGCCCCTCCATCAGGAGACATCACAGAGCTGTCGGGTAAGCCCCGTCCACCTCACCTCCCATCTGCACGTGGCACTCGAGCGTCGTTTGCGTCCCAGCTTGCGCTCTGTCGATGGCTTGGCGGTTTCGACCGCGCAAAACGCGGGCTGACCCGCCGGCGGCCTCGGGTGACCCCAAATCCGGGGAAGCAACTTTTAAGGGGGCGCCTGATGTTTGCGGGCTGCTCCTTTGCTTGCGTGGCCCACCCGTCCTGACGACGGCGCTCTGCGGCCGCAGGTTCGGCTCCGTCCATCCACGTGTGGGACGCCGTCAGCAAGCAGACCTTGTCCATCCTGCGCTGCTCCCATGCCAAAGGCGTGGGCTACGTCAACTTTAGCGCCACCGGCAAGCTGCTGCTGTCCGTGGGGGTGGAGCCCGGACACGTCATCAGTGTGTGGAGGTGGCAGGAAGGTGAGGTGCGCGTGCTGGCCGACCACTGTGGCCCATTGTCGCCGACCGCCTTGGCCCGTTGCTGCCTGTCGCCAACCGCCGCGGCCCGTTGCCGCCCCTTCTCCAACCGCCGCGGCATGTCTCCTTTTGACGTCAGGCGCCAGGATCACCAGCAGGGGGGGCCACCCTGAGCGGATCTTTGTAGTGGAGTTCCGGCCCGACTCGGACAGCCAGTTTGTGTCGGTAGGCGTCAAACACATCAAGTTCTGGACTTTGGCGGGTGGCTCGCTCTTGTACAAAAAAGGCGTGCTGGGCGCCGTGGAGGACGGGCGCGTGCAGACCATGTTGGCCGTGGCCTTTGGAGCCGTAAGTTTGCAAAAAGGACCCGGCGCTGCTTCACGCCATGCGCCTCACACCGGCGCCTCCCCCCCTAGAACAACCTGACCTTCACTGGCGCCATCAACGGAGACGTGTACGTGTGGAGGGATCACTTCCTAGTGCGCGTGGTGGCCAAGGCGCACAGCGGGCCCGTCTTCGCCATGTACACCACCCTGCGGGACGGGCTCATCGTCACTGGTGGAAAGGAGCGCCCGTGAGTACGCCGGTGCCGCCCGCCGCTCGCTTCTTGCCGCGTGACCCGCTTGTGCGGCCTTATTGGACAGGACTCTTAGGTTAGAATATTACAAGCTAATATTATCGTTAACAGTTACATTTAATCTTTTAAGAATTTTGAACGGAATTAAATATTGACCTCATTGCGCAACGTTTTAACCCAGGGGTGTCAAAGTCATTTAACCCATAACCGTTCGGGTTTTTCCATGTTTG
The DNA here is from genome assembly GCF_051943395.1 of Hippocampus bargibanti. Taxonomy (NCBI): domain Eukaryota; kingdom Metazoa; phylum Chordata; class Actinopteri; order Syngnathiformes; family Syngnathidae; genus Hippocampus; species Hippocampus bargibanti. The sequence continues at coordinate 2,966,068 of NC_142743.1, read as the reverse complement.
GGCCTTGCTCTCCATTTCGGTGGCCAAGGGGGCCGTTTTGACGGGCTAGCAAGTTCGGGGCGGGTGTCAACACCATTCTCCTGTCTCGACAGGAACTCAGAGTTTTTATCTGGAGCACACGGACGATATCCTGTGCCTGACCGTCAACCAGCACCCCAAATACCAAAACGTCATTGCGACTGGGCAGATCGGTGAGTCGGGCATGCCTGCCGCGCTGGACAGTCCTCCACGTAAAACCGCCACCGCCGCCGCATGACCTGCTTTTGCTCCATGTGCCGCTTTCTTTTTCTCTTATTTGTTTATTTTTGGGGGGAGCGTCCCTGTTTTCTCCGCCCCTCCATCAGGAGACATCACAGAGCTGTCGGGTAAGCCCCGTCCACCTCACCTCCCATCTGCACGTGGCACTCGAGCGTCGTTTGCGTCCCAGCTTGCGCTCTGTCGATGGCTTGGCGGTTTCGACCGCGCAAAACGCGGGCTGACCCGCCGGCGGCCTCGGTTGACCCCAAATCCGGGGAAGCAACTTTTAAGGGGGCGCCTGATGTTTGCGGGCTGCTCCTTTGCTTGCGTGGCCCACCCTTCCTGACGACGGCGCTCTGCGGCCGCAGGTTCGGCTCCGTCCATCCACGTGTGGGACGCCGTCAGCAAGCAGACCTTGTCCATCCTGCGCTGCTCCCATGCCAAAGGCGTGGGCTACGTCAACTTTAGCGCCACCGGCAAGCTGCTGCTGTCCGTGGGGGTGGAGCCCGGACACGTCATCAGTGTGTGGAGGTGGCAGGAAGGTGAGGTGCGCGTGCTGGCCGACCACTGTGGCCCATTGTCGCCGACCGCCTTGGCCCGTTGCTGCCTGTCGCCAACCGCCGCGGCCCGTTGCCGCCCCTTCTCCAACCGCCGCGGCATGTCTCCTTTTGACGTCAGGCGCCAGGATCACCAGCAGGGGGGGCCACCCTGAGCGGATCTTTGTAGTGGAGTTCCGGCCCGACTCGGACAGCCAGTTTGTGTCGGTAGGCGTCAAACACATCAAGTTCTGGACTTTGGCGGGTGGCTCGCTCTTGTACAAAAAAGGCGTGCTGGGCGCCGTGGAGGACGGGCGCGTGCAGACCATGTTGGCCGTGGCCTTTGGAGCCGTAAGTTTGCAAAAAGGACCCGGCGCTGCTTCACGCCATGCGCCTCACACCGGCGCCTCCCCCCCTAGAACAACCTGACCTTCACTGGCGCCATCAACGGAGACGTGTACGTGTGGAGGGATCACTTCCTAGTGCGCGTGGTGGCCAAGGCGCACAGCGGGCCCGTCTTCGCCATGTACACCACCCTGCGGGACGGGCTCATCGTCACTGGTGGAAAGGAGCGCCCGTGAGTACGCCGGTGCCGCCCGCCGCTCGCTTCTTGCCGCGTGACCCGCTTGTGCGGCCTTATTGGACAGGACTCTTAGGTTAGAATATTACAAGCTAATATTATCGTTAACAGTTACATTTAATCTTTTAAGAATTTTGAACGGAATTAAATATTGACCTCATTGCGCAACGTTTTAACCCAGGGGTGTCAAAGTCATTTTTTGCCGCGGGCCACATTGTAGTTATGGTTTCCTCTCGAGGGCCGTTATGAATTTGGGGAAGCCATTAGAATGTTTAAATCCCTTCAAATATTACATATAGAGCACACAGCAAATTAATGAATAACTCGTTTTCAAATCTGAAGTCAAGAATAATGACTTTTATTGTGGTTGACATCCAAAAATATGAAATTTTGGCTCCGATTTTAGCAATCATCATGGAATTTAACAAGTTTGATTTGCTTTCGCGGGCCGAAAAAAATGATGTGGCGGGCCGGATTTGGCCCGCGGGCCTTGACTTTGACACCTGTGTTTTAACCTAACAATTGCTGTGGTCGTTGTGAGCGTTGTGACCAAAAAGCCGGCAAGTTACTCACAGATAATTTATTCCTAATATTTTGATCTAATAGAGAATTCTGGGTCTCAGCTCCCTGACACAGATAATATTCAAGTGCCCTCAAATCAGTAAGAGAGACAAACGACAAAGACTGAGACTGAGGAGCCCGGGTTTAAAGGTGTACCACATGCATATTCAAATTTGGCCCACACAAATAAATCAAGTTCCCCATTTGGTCCTTCCTGGAATCTGGTTCTCGTCTCTGTTCCCAAGGTATTTGTCAGAGATATTCGGTCAGCCACTCTGGACATCGGCTCGAACACAAGAAGATTGTCTTTTACTGCCGGCAGGGGACGCAGCATTTCAAGACAGTTGCCCGAATTCTGCAGCCCCCTGCCAAGTTATTTATTGAGAGTACATGCAAATTTAAGTGATACATTAGTAAAACATAGTTTTTCTTGATTAGAGTACCACACTCCTGGACGTTCTAAGCACCAACAGCTGTCAGCAATAAAACATAGATATTTAAATCGGTTGTCTTTTCCATGAATTGATATATTTTAACCCGGCTAATGAGCTCTTCATGTGAGGGACTTTCAAGTCCTAAATTACTCCTCTGACGAAGGAGTTTTCCAAGTCCTAAATTCTGCCCCCAGGCCAGATCTCCTCGATGAAGATGACAGGTTCACAGGCTGTGTCTTGTTCAACTCAGATTGACCCCAGTCCCTGTGCTTTCATTGTGTACTCAAGTCAGCATATGACGTATAACAACTTTTAAATAATGATAACTTCTATTCTGTCTAATCTCTATCAGTATTTCCCCGACCTGTAGGCGGGGTGGAAGGTAGATCAAAAGTTGCGTCCTGCCGAGTCAGTGTTTGGTCACTTCTTTTCATCTGCGTTGTCCAGCGTTTGGCCATGTTCTCATTTCACACTTCCTTTGTGTCTGCCAGCCGGCTCCCCTTTTATCTCCTGGCACCTGAAACAGATGTCTCCAACCAACCACCTCTTTGTTCTGTTATCTATCTATTACAAATCATGCAATATTTATACTGATTAAACTTACTATTTTAATGTTTATCTTGAGCAATATTTAATATGGCGAAATAAATGTATCTATTTCCTTCAGGACCAAAGAGGGCGGCGCCGTAAAACTTTGGGACCAAGAGATGAAGCGATGCCGAGCCTTTCAGCTGGAGACCGGTCAAGCGGTGGAGAACGTGCGCTCCGTCTGCAGAGGGAAGGTAGCGGTCCTGGCGTGGCGCCTTCCTTCTCGCCGACCGTCCCGCTTTTGGGCTCCGTGACCCCAGTGGTCCAGCTCACTCCGGACCGCTTGGACTTTGCTGGTGCAGGGCAAGATCCTGGTGGGAACCAAAGATGGCGAGATCCTGGAAGTGGGCGAGAAGAACGCGGCGTCCAACACCATGATCAACGGCCACACCTGGGGTGGCATTTGGGGACTGGACGCGCACCCTTTCAAAGACGTCTTCATCTCGGCCAGTGACGACGGGACCGTCCGCATTTGGGACCTGGCTGATAAGGTCTGACGCAAAGCCACCACCGCCTGAGAACCACAATCGAGAGCTCATTAACTCCTTTACTGCCAGACCATGTGTCAAAATTGCTTTTTGCCATTGTCACTCCAATTCCAGGACGCACAGAATATTGAGGTTTAGGACGACATCAGCACAGCGATAGAAACCTTACACTCTCTTCTTTCATCAGAACAAAATGTTAATTCCTAAGTTATAACGATCTGGAGTTATATGAGCTTGAAATCAGGGCGGCTCTGTCCAAATCACGGATATAATAATAATAATAATACATGGCATTTCTAAGCGCCTTTCAAAACTCTCAAGGTCACTCTACAGTCACGGGATAAGTTTTTCTGTGGTTGAGCAGCGGCAGCCACACGCGCTAACGTTCACTCAACCCACTCATAGAAAGTTAACTAGCCAGCTAATAGCTAGGTAATAGCTAGCTTGCTAGCCAGCCAGATATCTACTAGATAGCTCGCTAGATAGCTAGCGAGGCAGCTACATAGCTAATAGATAGCAAATAGCTAGCAAATAAAGATCTCTCAAGGACACTTTACAGTCACAGACAAGCATAGATACAAAAAGAAATTAAATACAATTAGAAATAGAATCAAGAGATAAAGGTACACAGAAAATGCTATTTTATATCACGCTTGAACAACAGCAGAAGCTAAAACAAAGCGCTAACATGGGCAAAAAGGGAAATGCTGCCCCTTTGTGGAAAAGAAAAAAACCTGGCCACAGGTCTCACCAGTACTTTATCGGCACTAATAGATAGCTAATAGCTAATCAGATCAGAAAACCTTTATTCGTCCCACAATGGGGAAATTTGCAAGAGGTCTGACCAGCACTTTATCAGCATGATAGATAGCCAATAGCTAGCTAGCTAGATAGATAGCTAAAAGATAGCAAATAACACTTTATTGGCACTAATAGATAGCTAATAGTTAGATAGATAGATAGATAGATAGATAGATAGATAGATAGATAGATAGATAGATAGATAGATAGATAGATAGATAGATAGATAGATAGATAAAAAATAACATAGCCAGTTAATTCCTAAGCTATGTAGGTCTGGAGTTATATGACTTTGAAATGGGGGCGGCTGTCCAAAATACAATGCATCGATATAGCGCTTGAACAGCAGCAGTAGCTAAAACCAAGCACTTACATGGACAAAAAGGGAAATGCTGGCCCTTTGTGGAAAAGAAAAAACCTGACCAGAGGTCTGACCAGCGCTCAATCAGCGCTCAATCAGCATCCCCTTGCCATTGGAAAGCGGTGAAAGGGGACCGAGCCCAGCTGGCAGCCGCAAACGAAAAGTCTCAATCTAACGGCCTTCGCTGTTGTTGTCGCTATGTCAGAAACTGGTGAACAAGGTGACCCTGGGCCACCCCGCCAAGTGCACCTCGTACAGCCCCAATGGCGAGATGGTCGCCATCGGCCTGGACAATGGCGAGTTCATTGTCCTGCTGGTCAACTCGCTCAGCGTTTGGGGCAAGAAGCGAGACCGCAGCGTCGCCATCCAGGACGTACGGTACGACGGCGTCCCGACCAAGCAGCTCGGGCAGATGGATATATATATATATATATATATATATATATATATATATATATATATATATATATATATATATATATATATATATATATATATATATATATATATATATATATATATATATATATATATATATATATATGTGTGTGTGTGTGTGTGTTTATAAACATGTTTATATAGGTCAATTGATAAAGTTAACTTACAATGCATTCCTCAAGTCAAGAAACATATTCGCTATCTAGCTCGCAAGCTATCTATTAGCTAGCTAAGGAGCTAGATATTAGTAATAGGTAGCTAGCTTTTTGAATCAGGAAACATATTAGCTATCTAGTTAGCTAGCTATCTAATAATAATAATACATGTCATTTCTAAGCGCCTTTCAAAACTCTCAAGGTCACTTTACAGTCACAGGATTAGTTTTTCTGTGGGTGAGCAGCAGCAGCAGCCACACACGCCTGCGTTCCATGATGCCACTCATAGAAAGCTAACTAACCAGATAATAGATAGCTCTGAGATAGCCATCTCGATAGCTAATGGACAGCAATTAGATAGCAAGCTAGGCAGCCAGCTAGATACCCAGCCAGATAGCTAATATACAGCTAACAGACAGCAAATAGACAGTTAGCTAGGTATCCAGCTAGATAGCCAGCCAGATACCTAATAGGCAGCCAGATAGCTAGTAGGCAACAAATAGCTAGCTAGCTAGGTAGCTAATAGACAGCAAATAGACAGTTAGCTAGGTATCCAGCTAGATACCCAGCCAGATAGCAAATAGATAGCCAGCTAGATAGCTATTAGACAGTAAATACACAGCAAATAGATAGCAAGCTAGGTAGCCAGCTAGATCCCCAGCCAGATAAGCTAATAGACAGCAAATAGCTAGCTAGCTAGCGAGATACCCATCTAGCATTCTATTAGCTAGCTACCTAGCTACCTTTCTATCTGAGTTATTCCAGGTTGAGTCTGGCTGCCACTGCTGCTCACCCACAGAAAAACTAACTTTACTGTCTGTAAAGTGAGAAATTCTTCTTCTTTTTCTTCTTCTGATTATTATTATTATTATTATTATTATTATTATTATTATTATTATTCCCTCCCCGCTAGTTTCAGCCCAGACAACCGTTTCCTGGCGGTGGGGTGCGCAGAGAGCGCCGTGGACTTTTACGACCTTTCATTGGGCTCCTCCCTCAACCGCATCGGCTACTGCAAGGACATCCCGGGCTGCGTCATACAGATGGACTTCTCGGCCGACAGCCAGCACATCCAGGTCGGTGGTGGTGGTCCTCCTCCGCCTGGTGTCCAATCGTTGCCTGACTGCAATTGCGCCCCCCGCAGGTGTCCACCAGCACCTACACTCGGCAGGTGCACCAAGTTCCTTCGGGCAAGTTGATCACTGAAGCGGCTCTGGTGGAGAGGATCACTTGGGCCACGTGGACCAGGTGAGGGTCGCCGCCGTAGCGCTTGGTTGTTCTCGGCCACTCCGGTGCGCTCGCTGGATGTTGACCGCGTTCTGGCGCTTTCCGGGAAAATCCGTCCCGGTACCTTGGTCAAAACGCACCAGTTCTGACGCCATTTCCTGAATGCCGGTGCCAATTTTCCTGGCAAATTTGATGACAGATATGCTGACGTGCAGTAAGAGTTAAAGGACAACCGACACCATTTTTTTGTTTCCTAACTGATCCTAACCTAATCAGAAAAAACTTTTTATAGCACCTAAAATAGCCAAAACACACAGGCTGATATTTTTAGTCAAATGCAAAACACCAATAAAAAGGACTTATTGTGTCTCAAAACTGCCACAAATGAGCTCGAAACTGGTCAGATTCAGAAAGTCCCGCCCCCAATTGGTGACGTCACATCAGGATACTCAAATCAAAACAATGACTTCAGAGTGTTCAGATTCGGAGAACGATCCTTTCTTGGTACTCATCCAGTTATGAAATGATTCAAATAGTTCTGAAGAGGAAATCATAAATGTTTGCAATCGATTCAAGAAGTCCTTCCGTGTCAATTCAAGCCGTCTGCAAGCGATGAAACCGGTGAAGGAGATCTGGACTCCGATGTAGCAGTCCAGAAAATGCACAAGATGGCGCACAAGCTGCGTTTCGTCCAGTATATGAAGCCGCTTATCAGAGCCGTAAAGCCGCCCGTGATTGGTTAAAATCTGTGGTAGAAGACAGAGGGGTGGGTTTTACGCACACACACAAACGAGACCGCCACAATTCGAACAAGCACACGAACATCAGATGTTGAGACGAGAGAGAGAGAGCACCGACAGCGCTACAGAGTAAAAAAATGACACGGTGGAAAGTGGATGTTTGTCCGATCGGTTTGCTCCACTAATATGGCGATTGGTCTCTTTGACCAGGCGAGCACAGTTAGCATGCAGTGTGACTAAAATGAGTAAACATGCATTAAACTTCCGCTATCCATGCGCCGAAACGCTAACTCTGGTTAGCTTCCTCGTTCACCTCCGCTGGTGCTCGACTGCTCTGCTCCGTTGGAAATGGGCTGATCTGTCCGCTGGGAATTTGTGTCAACTTACACCTTCTTTATGCGTGTTACCGCAATTGACTGGCACACAACGATTCACCATCGCGTTATTTATGTCGTTTTTCTTCTAATTTCGCCATCAACACAGTGTTTTAAGATGAAAAAAAGTACCCAAAATGCATTGTGTGTCGCTTTCTCGGTCAGGGGCGTTCCCTCCGTGACGTCACTTAGGGCATCGTCATCAACTCGAAAACAAGACTTCATGTATATTCAGCACGAGTCTTAAAACGCAAAATATCGCCATATGCTGTGGAATCTTTGTAAAATACGCTTAGTAGAAGTCATTTGAAGTGATTTTACAAATTATAGACGCAACTTGTCGGGTGGTGTCGGTTGTCCTTTAAAAAACAGGCAAAAGAAGCCGAGTCTTTGTCTTGGCACGGGGCTCCCGAACGGCCGAAGGGTCAAGGGAGGAGTGCCAGATGGGTTGTCGCTCGGGACCGACGCACACGGGATGGCAAGAGTGGACAGATTTGCGGCGCTGAAAGCCGAACGCGGCCATGTTGTTGCGCAGCATCCTGGGCGACGAGGTCTTGGGCATTTGGCCTCGCAACGCCGACAAGGCTGATGTCAACTGCGCCTGCGTGTCCCGCGCCGGCCTCAACTTGGTGACCGGTGATGACTTTGGCCTCATCAAGCTCTTCGACTTCCCCTGCTCTGAGAAATTTGTACGGACCGCCGCAGCTACCGCTGCTAGCCATGGTCAGCGGCGGCGGCGCTAAGCCCGCCGGCGCCTTCTCTTTTGCAGGCCAAACACAAGCGCTACTTCGGACACTCTGCTCACGTGATCAACGCCCGCTTCGCTTGTGACGACAAATTTGTCATCAGCGCCGGCGGCAGCGACAGCAGGTAACAAACGCAAATGGCAACTGTTAGGTTAACATATTCTAAGCTAATATTAGCATTAACAGTTAATTTTAAAATTGTAAATACGATGAACGGAATTAAATATTGACCTTATTGCGCAATGTTGTAACCTAACAATTGGCATGTTCGTTGTGAGAGAGTTCACCAAAGAAGCCGGCAAGTTACTCACAGATGATTTATTCCGAACAATTTGATCTAATACACAATTCCGGGTCTCACAGCTCTTTGACACAGACAATATTCGGGTGCCTTCAAAACAGTAGGTGAGACAAGGCAGAGAGAGACAGGAGCCCAGTTTTAAAGGTTACTACATGCATATTCAAATGTGTCTCAAACAAAGAAATCAGCAGCCGATTGGATCCCTCTCCTTCTCTGGTCTCTGGTGTCAGTCATCCTCTTGGCGGGATGAGGTGGAGATATCTCAAGTCGGGTCCCCGTCAAGCAACGCTGGTTTATGTTGTGACCTTTCACCTCCTTCCTGCAGCATTGGTCAGGTCGTAACTTTTCATCTCCTTTGGGTGATGAAAACCAGCTGACCCCTGGTGCCTGCAAAAACATAACTTCGACACACATTCCACATCTGCTCCCTCATCTATCTATTGGAAACAAAGTACTATTGATACTGATTAACTCATTATTTTAATGTTCATCCTACAATGTTTAAAATGGCTAACTAAATGTACTTATTTCCTTCATTCCCTTACGTGGCCTCAAAAAAAGCCATCACTATAATTACCTAAATCAGGGGTCCCCAAACTTTTTCCTGTGAGGGCCACATAACTTTTCCCTTCTGTGATGGGGGGCCGGTGTCAATTTGTAACAGAAAAGTGTGACGATCGTAGGGGAGCTTATTTTTTTTTTCTTCCAGAAAGCCACACATAACCAAACAACCCTTTCCAGGTTCTTTACAGAAAAAAGTCAGGAAACAAATAATAACACTATTTATGGAATAAATAATAATAACTAAATAACCAGCTCTGAGTTCTTCACAGAAAAAAATAAATAACACTTTATGAAATAAATAATAACTAAATAACTCTCTGGGTTCTTCATAGAAAAAACAGGAAATAAATAACACTATTTATGAAATAAATAACTCTCTGTGTTCATAGAAAAAAAGGCATGATACATTAACTTTCTGTTGTGCCATGCACAATCTTAACAGATAAAAGTTCAGCTCAGTTGTCAGAGCAGAATCTCTCTGACACGTATGAGCAGTCTCTTAAAGTTGTTGCGTTCCTTCGTAGGTTCCAGTAGGCTTGTAGACACCGCTGTTTGCAGCTCTCTCTCATCAACTTCCCTGTGAAAACCACAAAGGAAGCAGGTTGAGAAAGTAAACTAAGTGATACACAGCACAATACATTTCGCTACCAGTATGGCTGTAAAGATGGATTTTATCCCAGTAGATTTTATTATGATTATATTTGTTCATGCTCAGAATGACTCATCCAAGTCAGAAAAGTGAGCTTACCTATATGTATACGTATCAGTGTGAACTGTGGGTCTGCATCTGGCTGATGAGAAGTTGAATATCAGGTTCCATTCTAGTTCCAGCCAGTCTCAAGCACTGACGCAAATGTTCCTCTGTCAATCTTGATCTCATCGGAAATTTCAGCAGTTTCGTGCGAGAAAAGCTTTTCTCGCAGATATACGTGCTGCCAAAAACTGTGGACATTTTCATTGCGTGTTTTTTGATGTTTGGATGTGTGTCGTTTGGGAGGGCGGCATAGAAGTCAATGAGACTGTTGGGCTTGAATGCGGCTTTCAGACCATCACAGTTCTGTAACTCAGGTCCAACTTCTCCATGGTTTGGTACACTTGGTCAAAAATATCCTCTCCCGTTGTAGTCCCTTTGAGACTTAGGAGGGCTGCCAGCTCCTCGCATATCTCAAAGTTTGCGCTAACTCCACGAATAAAAATGAGCAGTTGCGCTGTGTCTTGCACGTCCGTGCTCTCATCCAGTGCTAATGAAAAAAAGTCTAATTCTTTCGAAAAAAATCTGATAGCATCTCTGCTATTGTTCAGGGGGCCGGGCCAAATGCGCTGATGGGGCGGATACGGCCCGCGGGCCGTAGTCTGGTGACCACTGATCTAAATAGTAGACTATGCTAACCAAATAAGTGGGTCAGGAAAAGACATCACAAAAATGAGAATGGATAATACAAGAAAATTAAGAAATGTAATAAAATTGCAAAAATGTGATAAAATACAAATTATGAGGCATGCCAAAATTAAAAGATAATATAACAAAATTGTGGGGTTAAGACATATGACAATATTGAACAGAAAATATAACAAAAATCTGCTCCCTCCTCTACCTATTGGAAACAAAGCATTATTGATACTGATTAACTCACTACTTTGTTTATCCCACACAATGTTTAGCATAGCTAACTAAATGTATTTAATATCCTTCACAAACAAGAAGAAATGGCGGGCCGGTCGTTTGACGCCAGCGTGTTTTCTCCTTGCAGTTTGTTTGTATGGAAATGTCTGTAGGTGGGAGCGACCTCCGGCAACATGGTGGCGTTCCGCGGCGGCACCAGGATGGGCCGACGGCTTCCGGGGCTGGCCGATGTGAGCTTGGACGTTGGCCTCCATTTTACGCCTTCCTCTACGCATACCAACTGGAGCGTGTTGGCTTCAGTCAAGCTCCCTCATTGCCATTATAATAATAATAATAACACATTTCATTTCGAAGCACCTTTAAAAACTCTCAAGGACACTTTCCAGTCACATGATCAGTTTTTCTTTTTGGGTGAGCAGCGGCAGCCACACGCGCCAGCCTTCACTCAACCCGGAAGTAACTCAAATAGACAGAAAGCTAGCTACTTAGCTAATAGATAGCAAGCTAGCCAGCTAATAGCGAAAAGATAGTTAGCTAGATAGCTAATAGCTAAAAGATAGCTAGCTACATAGTCAATAGATAGCCAGCTAATAGCTAAAATCTAGCTAGCAGATAACTAATGGATAGCCATCCAGCAAATGGCCCCAAATCAAAGGCCCAAATTTGGTTTATTTTTGTTTTTTCGCTTCAAGACTTGATTGAAATCCAACGGGGAGCAAACTAGCCAGCGCGCTAAACAGCCAACGTCCATCTTGGCTAGTGTTTTTTCTTTATTGGGTGTGGTCAACCGCATGTTTGGTTCAGTTCCCAATTCCAGACACGGCACACTCACTCGCCGTTGCTGGTGATACGGACTCGTTATGGACGTAGCCTAGCACAAGTGTAGCTAGCGTGTGATGCGTCTTTGTTTACATTGGGTGCTAACTTGAAGTCGGGCAAATTTGATCCACTTTCAATCCATCCTTATCCTGCTTAACCGAGCTAGCTTAGTATGGAAGAAAGAATGCGCTCAACTCGGCTAATGCAGCCAAATGAGATGCGATCGTTTCTCTTCCATGTTGTGATCGTGGTCAGTGTTTGGTGTCGACAAAGTTTACAAAGTGAGTGCAGACCAAAAAAAAAAGAAGATAAAGGACTCATTTTACAATAAAATGACATGTGACGGTGAAGTAGCTCAATTGTGTTTTTTGACATCTTTTAAAACTCGTATAAGTGAACGCATTCTGCTATGCATTCGTTAAAATGCTTACACCATGGTCACTAACTAGTATATGATAATAATAATAATAATCCATTTCATTTCTAAGCGCCTTTCCAAACTATTAAGGTCACTTTACAGTCACAGGCTAAGTTTTTTTTCTGTGGGTGAGCAGCGGCAGTCACATGCGCCAGCGTTCACTCAACCCGGAATAACTCAAATAGATAGAAAGCTAGCTAATAGCTAGTTAATAGATAGCTAGATAGACAGCGAGTTAGTTAGATAGCTAGCTATTTGCTGTCTATTAGCTATCTAGATAGCCATCTAGTTAGTTAGATAGCTAATAGACAGCAAATAGCTAGATGAATTGTTTTATTAATAATGGACTCCAAGGTAAGGCCCAGGATGACTAGAATATGCCACGCCCAAATAAGAATCGTACAAATGTTCAGAATTGAGTCATTTTTTTGTTGATTGATCCAAGTCTAGCAAATCATTGATTGAATTGTCTGCCTGCATCAAATGAAAGTGGTTGCAGCCCGCCCTCATTAAAAAAGATCACTCTATTACATAATGTATATTTTGAACCAATGTTAATGATTTCCATTTGACATTGAACGACATTTTTTTCAATGGGTTGGCACTAAATGAGGTGTTTTCAAACTTGACAGGTCGTTTACTGTCCATGACGATTGTTAAAAGACAACCGACATCACATTTTTGTTTCCTAACTGACGTCATAAAAACGTTTTTTTGGCATCTAAAATACCCAAAACACGCAGTATGATATTTTTATTCAAATGCAAAACGCCAATAAAAATGACTTAGTGTCCAAAATCTGCAAAAAAATTGAGCTGCGAATTGTGCATTTTCAGAAAGTCCCGCCCCCAGTTTGTGACGTCACACCAAGACGTCTTGCATTGCTGGAATCAAAACAAAGGCTTCAGATTCGGAGAATATGCTTTCTTGTTGCACATCCAGGTGTGAATATGATTCAAATAGTTCTGAAGAGGAAAGCATACATGTTTGCAATCGATTTAAGAATTTATTCAGTGAGGCAACATTGGGGGGGAAATGTATCACCAAAAAAGAGGCAGAAAATGGCGACCAACCTCCTGTGAGGAATTAATCAGCCCGTTTCCACAGGCTGATAAATTCCTTATATGGAGCTTGGTCGGCGTCTTCTGGCTCGTTTTGGTGCAACACGTTTTCAGACCAAACAAGCACAGCAAAATGCATCGACGTGATGGAAGGACTGCTACAATGTGTCCTTTTTTTTCGGTCAGGGGCGTTCCTTCAGTGACGTCACGTACGGACTCATCACCAACTCAAAAACAAGACTTCCGGAATATTCAGCGCGAGTATTAAAACAAAATATAGCTATATGCGGTGGAATCGTTGTAAAATACACTCAGTAGAAGTCATTTGAAACCATTTTACAAATTATGGACACAACTTGTCCGGAGACGTCGGTTGTCCTTTAATACTAGTGGGCATCAATCTGCAGTACATATGCACCTAAAAGCTTGTAATAAAAATATAATAATAATAATAATAATAATACATTTCATTTCTAAGCGCCTTTCAAAACTCTCATGGTCACTTTACAGCCACAGGATAAGTTTTTCTGTGGGTGACTCAACCCTGAAGTTAATAGATAGAAAGCTAGCTGGCTAGCTAATAGATACCCAATAAATAGCCAGCGAGACAACTAGCTATATAACTAATAGATAGTCAGCCAGATTGCTCGCCGGCCAGTTAGCTAATAGATAGTAAATAGATAGTCACATATATTTTTCATAGTAAATTAATTTAAGCAACAAAAAAAGACAAACTGAGGATATTGTATGTTGTTTACATTAGTAATTCATTTTACGGATCATTTTACCTTATTTTTGGTAGTAAATTATGTTAGCAACAAACAACGTGAGTAGCCACTTGGGAGCCGAAAGAGCCGGTTCTTTCTCGTGAGCTGAGCCAAAAGAACCGGCTCTCTAAAAAGAGCTGGAATTGCAAACTAGCCAGCGCGCTAAACAGCCAACGTCCATCTTGGCTAGTGTTTTTTCTTTATTGGGTGTGGTCAACCGCATGTTTGGTTCAGTTCCCAATTCCAGACACGGCACACTCACTCGCCGTTGCTGGTGATACGGACTCGTTATGGACGTAGCCTAGCACAAGTGTAGCTAGCGTGTGATGCGTCTTTGTTTACATTGGGTGCTAACTTGAAGTCGGGCAAATTTGATCCACTTTCAATCCATCCTTATCCTGCTTAACCGAGCTAGCTTAGTATGGAAGAAAGAATGCGCTCAACTCGGCTAATGCAGCCAAATGAGATGCGATCGTTTCTCTTCCATGTTGTGATCGTGGTCAGTGTTTGGTGTCGACAAAGTTTACAAAGTGAGTGCAGACCAAAAAAAAAAGAAGATAAAGGATTCATTTTACAATAAAATGACATGTGACGGTGAAGTAGCTCAATTGTGTTTTTTGACATATTTTAAAACTCGTATAAGTGAACGCATTCTGCTATGCATTCGTTAAAATGCTTACACCATGGTCACTAACTAGTATATGATAATAATAATAATAATCCATTTCATTTCTAAGCGCCTTTCCAAACTATTAAGGTCACTTTACAGTCACAGGCTAAGTTTTTTTTCTGTGGGTGAGCAGCGGCAGTCACATGCGCCAGCGTTCACTCAACCCGGAATAACTCAAATGGATAGAAAGCTAGCTAATAGCTAGTTAATAGATAGCTAGATAGACAGCGAGTTAGTTAGATAGCTAGCTATTTGCTGTCTATTAGCTATCTAGATAGCCAGCTAGTTAGTTAGATAGCTAATAGACAGCAAATAGCTAGCTAGCTAGATGAATTGTTTTATTAATAATGGACTCCAAGGTAAGGTCCAGGATGACTAGAATATGCCACGCCCAAAAAAGAATCGTACAAATGTTCAGAATTGAGTCATTTTTTTGTTGATTGATCCAAGTCTAGCAAATCATTGATTGAATTGTCTGCCTGCATCAAATGAAAGTGGTTGCAGCCCGCCCTCATTAAAAAAAGATCACTCTATTACATAATGTATATTTTGAACCAATGTTAATGATTTCCATTTGACATTGAACGACATTTTTTTAATGGGTTGGCACTAAATGAGGTGTTTTCAAACTTGACTGGTCGTTTACTGTCCATGACGATTGTGAAAGGACAACCGACATCACATTTTTGTTTCCTAACTGACGTCATAAAAACGTTTTTTAGCATCTAAAATACCCAAAACACGCAGTATGATATTTTTATTCAAATGCAAAACGCCAATAAAAATGACTTAGTGTCCAAAATCTGCAAAAAAATTGAGCTGCGAATTGTGCATTTTCAGAAAGTCCCGCCCCCAGTTTGTGACGTCACACCAAGACGTCTTGCATTGCTGGAATCAAAACAAAGGCTTCAGATTCGGAGAATATGCTTTCTTGTTGCACATCCAGTTGTGAATATGATTCAAATAGTTCTGAAGAGGAAAGCATACATGTTTGCAATCGATTTAAGAATTTATTCAGTGAGGCAACATTGGGGGGGAAATGTATCACCAAAAAAGAGGCAGAAAATGGCGACCAACCTCCTGTGAGGAATTAATCAGCCCGTTTCCACAGGCTGATAAATTCCTTATATGGAGCTTGGTCGGCGTCTTCTGGCTCGTTTTGGTGCAACACGTTTTCAGACCAAACAAGCACAGCAAAATGCATCGACGTGATGGAAGGACTGCTACAATGTGTCCTTTTTTTCGGTCAGTGACGTCACGTACGGACTCATCACCAACTCAAGAACAAGACTTCAGGAATATTCAGCGCGAGTATTAAAACAAAATATAGCTATATGCGGTGGAATCGTTGTAAAATACACTCAGTAGAATTCATTTGAAGCCATTTTACAAATTATGGACACAACTTGTCCGGAGACGTCGGTTGTCCTTTAATACTAGTGGGCATCAATCTGCAGTACATATGCACCTAAAAGCTAGTAATAATAATAATAATAATAATAATAATACATTTCATTTCTAAGCGCCTTTCAAAACTCTCATGGTCACTTTACAGCCACAGGATAAGTTTTTCTGTGGGTGACTCAACCCTGAAGTTAATAGATAGAAAGCTAGCTAGCTAGCTAATAGATACCCAATAAATAGCCAGCGAGACAACTAGCTATATAACTAATAGATAGTCAGCCAGATTGCTCGCCGGCCAGTTAGCTAATAGATAGTAAATAGATAACTAATAGATAGTCACATATATTTTTCATAGTAAATTAATTTAAGCAACAAAAAAAGACAAACTGAGGATATTGTATGTTGTTTACATTAGTAATTCATTTTACGGATCATTTTACCTTATTTTTGGTAGTAAATTATGTTAGCAACAAACAACGTGAGTAGCCACTTGGGAGCCGAAAGAGCCGGTTCTTTCTCGTGAGCTGAGCCAAAAGAACCGGCTCTCTAAAAAGAGCTGGAATTCCCATCCCTCGTCGCCATGTCGTCTCTTTTGTGTGCCTCGCGAGCGCAGCGTCGATTGGTTGGCGGAGGGATCTGCTGTCGCACCGCGGCCAAACTCGCTGCGGACTTCGGGGCCCGAGACGTCGGTTCGGGCCACGACCTACTTGCCTCCGCGCGGCAGTAGCGGACCGTTTTGGTCTCTCGGGATCTCAACGCTGCACCCCCCCAGTCCACCCTCCGCGTTGGTGGTGTCCCTTGCCCCCCGAGGAGCACGTCGGCGGCCATCGAGTGAGACCTTTGCAGCCTCTCGGCGGCGGCGGGATGCCGGGCATGATGGACAACAAAGGCTCCGAATATTTGGGCAAGGCTCGCTCCAACGGCACCAAGAGTCCGTCCAACGCGTCCAACGGACATTTGACGGACGACAGCGCCAGCGACGACGAGCACGGTGGGCCGCCGGCCAAGGCGCTCGGCTAGCTTGGAGCTCCCTCACGAGCTCCGAGCTAGCCGGCTAGCTTGGAACTCCCTCCCGAGCTTTGCTTTTCTTCTCCGCAGATGTTGGCATGCGAGTTGGGGCGGATTATCAGGCTAACATTCCCGATTTGGAGGCCGGTGAGCGCGCTTTCTTCTTCTTCTGCTCCCTGGGCCGAGTGACAGCAGGAAAGCCGCCGGCCTTTGGGAATCGGTGGTGTCAAGTGTAGGGATGATATTCGCTATCTAATAGCTATCTATTCGCTAGGTGTTAGCTATGTATTCCCTAGGTATTAGATATTTATTAGCTAACTATTAGCTTGCTATCTATTTGAGTTCTAGGTTGAGTGAACGCTGACGTGTGTGGCTGCCGCTGCTCACCCGAAAAAAAAAAAAGATCCTGTGACTGTAAAGTGACCTTAAGAGTTTTGAAAGTCGCTTATAAATTAAAATTATTATTATTACAGTAAAGTCTCGTTATATCGATATCGGATATATCTATAGTCCCGGTTATATCGATACTATTTCTATGCACGCACGGAGAAAATTACATGCAAACAGGGTCGGATATATCGATAGTCCCGGTTATATCGATATTTTTTCGGACTCCCTTGAATATCGATATAACGAGACTTTACTGTATTATTATGATTATGATTATTATTATTATTATTATTATTATTGTTGTTTTTGTTATAAGAATGTTTGCTGGCTATTTTGGCCACCTAGCATGAGCGTGCAAATTAGCTTCGGCTTCTTCTGCCTTCTTCCGGGTCGGGGCCAACGTTGGCCTTCCCTCGCCCACCATTAAAAACAAAACAAGACGAAAAACGTCAGCCTGCCCGTTGGTGCCGAAAATAACAACAACAATCAATGCAACAGAAAGCGTGTTGTATCCCGGCTGGGCAAAAGGGTCCCATGACCCCGCTCCCAACGAGTCCTCCGATTGGCTCATCAATGAATGCTTTGAAGGCGCGTCGTCCACGTGAGGCTGAAGTCACTGGCCAAAGTCTGCCGGCGGGCAGTCGAGAAGAGCTTGCCGTCGCCGCTAACGACGCCGCGTGGTGCCTTTCAGGCTCCAGCAAATATTCGGAGCGGGACAACGGTGGGATGTTGGTGTGGTCGCCTTATCACGACGTTGAAGACGGCAAGCGTGAGTGACGTCCGCCGCCCGTTACGCCGCCCGTAACGCCGCCCGTAACGCCGCCCGTAACGCCGTCCGTAACGCCTTTCCTCTGCAGTGGACGAGTACGTGGCGCTGGCCAAAGAGAAGCACGGCTACAACGTGGAGCAGGTCGGTGCGCCTCGCCCACTCTCTTTTCAAACGTCACCGCAAGTCACCACGCGTGCGTTGCCGCCCAGGCGCTCGGGATGCTGTTCTGGCACAAACACGACATTGAAAAGTCGCTGGCCGACCTTCCCAACTTTACACCCTTTCCGGACGAGTGGACAGTGGAGGACAAAGTCCTCTTTGAGCAAGCCTTTGGTTTCCACGGGAAGAGTTTTCACCGCATCCAGCAGATGGTAAGCGCCGCCCTGGAGCTCCGCCTCCTCTCCGGTGGCCCCTGTTGACGGACGGGACCTTCAGCTTCCAGACAAATCCATCTCCAGCCTGGTCAGGTACTACTACTCGTGGAAGAAGACCCGCTCCAGAACCAGC